>NW_015175396.1:437603-455827 GCF_001447785.1 Gekko japonicus | reverse complement strand
CTGAAAAGAGCAAGAGTCCAGGAGCACCTTAAAGACTAACCAAATTGGTGGCAGGGGAGGAGCTCTCGTGAGTCGCCGCTCACGTCTTCAGATCCGAAAAGAGCAAGAGTTTGGTAGCACCTTAAAGACTAACAGAATTCATGGCAGAGGAGGAGCTCTCGTGAGTCACCGCTCACTTCTTCAGATCTGAAAAGAGCAAGAGTCCAGGAGCACCTTAAAGACTAACAAAATTTGTGGCAGGGGAGGAGCTTTCGTGAGGCAGTGCTCACTTCTTCAGATACTTCAGATTCTTCAGAAATTTTGTTTAAGGTTCTACTGGACTCTTGCTGTTCTCTTTCATCCGGAGTTCAGTTCAGGGAGCTCTCTAGGCCCTACCTGGAGGTTGGGAACCCTGCTTGTTTTTGACTTGGGGGGACTGATGTGATGTGACCAGCCTCCAGGTGGGATCCGGGAATCCCCCGGAATTACAGCTCATCTCCAGGCTACCAAGATCAGTTTCCCAGGAGAAAATGGATGTTTTGGAGGTTGAACTCTATGGCATTGTACCCCACTGGGGTGCCTGTCCTCCCTAGGCTCCACCCTCAAATCTTTAGGAGTTTTCCAACTTGGAGCTGGCGACCTCTGCTGGTGACCCCACGCATAGCAAATAGTAATGGTTCATATCTGAGAGAACTTCTGTAGTGGGTAACTATGATTGCCACCAATGGATAAGTTGGCATTTTTTTTCAGTCTCTTCTGAAGAGAAGAGAATAATTCTAAATCAGGGTACTGCCTCCCAGCTGCTATCGGCTAATACTGCGGACCGCGTTTTATAGATACTGTGAAGCGAGATCAGGCATCAGTGCCAAAGCAAATGCCTTCGCCGTCACGCCACAGAGCACATCCATACCCTGGTAACTAGGGTTTAATTGCCAACAGCACAGTCGGTTGCTCGTCTCTGCAGATTTGGTGTGTTTCTTAAAATCTAGATTTATGTGAATCTTCGAAAGCTTTATCAGTAGTGGTGCAGATTAATCATTTATGGCTTGCAAGGGAGAGCATTGATCCGGTACAACAGGTTTAACCGCCAACTAACACGCAAACAATGATGGATTTCCTTTTGTGCTGGAGTCAAGGCTGTTAGAGAGGTGTATGTTTCGTCGGCCGGGGAATCCTCCCCAAGTAGGGTTTGCGTGGCACAGGTGAGGTGAAATACCTGAAAGGCCAATAGTTCCAAGTTGTAGCTGTGTGTACAATGAATACCGCATTATGCCCAGCCTTAACGTACAGAGCTGGGGAGTAAGGCGGCCCATTCTAGCTCGATCTCATTATATCTCGGAAGCTGAGTATGGTCAGCCCTAGTTAGTACTTGGATGGGAGACCTCCAAGGAATACCAGGGTCGTGACACAGAGGCAGGTCAGGGCAAACTACCTATGAATGTCTCTTGCCTTGAAAATCCTACAGGATCACCCTAACTTGGCGGCAACCTGGCTGCGCTTTCCACCATCAAGATACCCCTAATCTGGATGGCCCAAGCTAGCCTGATATTGTCAGATCTCAGAAGCTAGGGAAAAAATGCATGTGCCTAAATTTTAACACCAAAAATCAATGATTTAATAAATTATATAGATATGACATATATGGTACTCAGAACAAACTTTCTTATGACACAGTAAATAGGCAGGTGGAAATTCACAGGTGGAGTTCTTCCAAAAACAATTAGAAATAATCAATTAAAAAAAGTCCTTGCACTGTAAGGATGTAGTGGTGTCTGTGCCAGCTGACTCGACGGACCCCCAGTGTTCCCTCTAAGCTGAGTTAGTGTGAGCCAGCTCACAGTTTTTTTGGCTCACACATTTTTGCCTCGGCTCAGGAAGGAGGCTAATTTATGCAGTAGCCAAATCGCTTGCTCATAACTTTAATGCTGGTAGCTCACAAAGTAGAATCTTTGCTCACAAGACTTTACAGCTTAGAGGGAACATTGAGTCGGACCCCCGGTTATAAATCCGTTCAATAATTATTTCCAAGAATCATGCTGGATTCAACATTTCAAAGAAAACATGCAGACATCCATGAAGTATATTCAGATACAGCCATCTTCAGATTCCCCCAATGGAGAATCCATCATTTCTTGGAACCTCCCTTCAAAATTCTGAAGCATTTCACCACTATGCCGTTTTCATTAGAGGGAAAGGTCCTCAGACGCTATGCAGGGTTGGCCCTGATCAGTATTTGGATGGGAGACCACCCCGGCATAGCAGGGTCGATGTGGAGGCAGGGAATGGCAACCCACCTCTGAACGTCTCTTGCCTTCAAAACTCTGTGGGGTTGCTATTAAAAAGGTAAAGGTTCCCTTGCTTGAAAGCCAGTCGAGTCCGACTCTAGGGTTGCGGTGCTCATCCCCGTTTCAAAGCTGAAGAGCCAGCGCTGTCCGAAGACGTTTCCGTGGTCATGACTAAACACCAAGGCGCACGAAACGCTGTTACCTTCCCACCGAAGTGGTACCTATTTATCTACTTGCAGTTTCTAGAGTCGGACCATAGAGTCGGACTCGACTGGCTTTCAAGGAAGGGAACCTTTACCTTTACCTAACAGGTTGCACTGTTCACGAACTTCCTTTGATAAATGATTGGGACTGTGGTCTATACTGCTGCGTATAGCTTATTGTAAGTAAGATCCTATTATGTAATTTCTGTACCACTTAATGTGTCACCTGTGCAATGCATCAGTGCTTTCTAGTGGGTCCAGACTTCTGATATCCTAATGCACTTGTTATTGAATGTCCCATTTTGTTGACTGTACTGACTCATTAGGCGTAATCCACCTTGCGTTCCTGTGAGAAAGGCAGAGACCAAATAACGGAAATCAAGAAATAAATCAATTTAGAAGGATGCTGAGTTGAATCATACTCAAAACGCAAACTGAATGTACCCCATTTTTATACTGAATCCGAACTGGAGAATTACCATTAGTTGATAATATTAGGTAACGTTAATATCGGTGTGTTATTGCAATGTTCCCTCTAACTGTGGAGTTTTGTGAGCAAAAATCTTACTTTGTGAGCTACTGGCATTAAAGTTGTGAGCGAGCAATTTGGCGACTGCATACATTAGTTTGCTCTGGAGCCATCCTTCCTGGGCAAAGACAAAAATGTGTGAGCCGGAGGCTAAAAAACTGAGCTAGCTCACACTAACTCAGCTTAGAGGGAACACTGGTGCCAGGCTGTCTGGCTTATAGTCCCTATATATACAGGCATGTGTGCTTGGTGTAGTGGTTAGGACGGGGCATGGACTCTAATCTGGGATAACCGGGTTTGATTCCCCACTCCTCCACATGCAGCTGCTGGTGCGACCTTGGGTCAGTCACAAGTTCTCTCACAAGCAGTTCTCAAAAGAGCTCTCTCAGCCCCACCTACCTCACAGGGTGTCTGTTGTGGGGAGGGGGAGGGGAAGGGGTTTGTAAGCCGCTCCGAGACTCCTTTGGGTAGTGAAGGGCAGGGTATAAATCCAATCTCCTCCTCCCAAAATTAGTTGGTGTTACCCGTCCCCCTCCACAACGATGGAGTGAGAAACGTCTGGACCCTATTGGGTACCAGATGATACTGGGAGATCTGGGGAAACTTAATGGTAATTCTGTGGGATCTGATGAGATTGGGGTAACCTGGACCATCCAGGTCAGGGTATTGCTGAAGCAACCTGTGGTGCTGAAATTCAGGCGCATGTGTATTTTCAGTTTCTCCTGTGTCCTCAGAGTTTCAACCAGAACTGGCTTCCAGTGAAAGGGAGGGCAGCAAGCCTGCCCTATAGGCACGTAAAGTAAATGCGTTGCGATGCATGCTGACAGATTTCCCACAGGGTAGCACAGCTTAAAACTGTGCTTCTCAAAGCAGGCTGGAGCCCAGTTCTAGGGTTCCTACTTATCAGCAAAGGGCACCTTCTCCTTAGCCATCGACCTCAAAGCCACTTGATCTTGGCAGCAAAGCTCCAAGAGCTGGATTTGCCCGGCGCTGAGCTCCTACGAAATGTAGCACAGCCCTTTCATACTTTGCTTACTGAGTGCCTTTCCTCCTGCCTCCTCTAAAGCAGGTTCATTTTGCAAGTCAGGACAAGACTTTTGCTATCGGGGCCCAGCAGGCGACGATTGCTGGCTCCTCTGAGTTCCCGGCACAGAAGCAAGCTGCAATTCCCCCCCCCCCTCGATTTTCTTTATTAAAGTCTGGAAAGGGAAATGGGGGTCTGGGACTGGAACCCAGATGACTTGTGGGGGTGGGAGGGAGGATGCAAAAGGGGGGGAGGCAGGAAGAGCCACGCGGCTGGTGTTTGTCGTGCCCCGTCAGGAGGATCTGGTGAGGGCAGCCCTGCGAGCCCCGGAGCAAAAGCGGAGGGAAGGGTTGCCAATCCGCGGGGGCTGGCACAGATGTTGCTCCATCCTGCACAGCTGGACGAGGTTTACAGTGCTGCTACGAGTGGGGGGGGGATCTGTGTCAGGAGACAGAGCCGTGGAGGGCATCAGGAGGGAGCAGGTGTGTGCCATGGCGACTAATGAGCCGAGTCGGTGCACTGCTAACTCTTGAGCCAGCTCAGTCCGCCGACGGTTTGCGGTTTCTTTTAGCCAGCTTCGAGCTGGAGATTGGCACTGTGTAGATGCCCAGGGCGTGACCTGGGTGGCCCAGGCTAGTTTGGTGTAGTGGTTAAGTGCGCGGACTCTAATCTGGGAGAACCGGGTTTGATTCCCCACTCCTCCACTTGCAGCTGCTGGTGTGACCTTGGGCAAGCCGTAGTTCTCTCAGAGCTGTTCTCTCAAGGACAGTTTCCATCAGAGCTCTCTCAGCTCCACCTACCTCACAGGGTGTCTGTTGTGGGGAGGGGAAGGGAAAGGAGTTTGTAAGCCGCTCTGAGACTCCGAATGAAGTGCAGGGTATAAATCCAATCTCCTCCTCCTCCTCCTCTTGATCTGGTGGGGGGTTCCCAGGTCCTGCCTGGAATCTCCTGCTGTGCGTGCGAAGTGTGCATGGCATGATGATGTCACCTCTAAGCTGAGTTAGTGTGAGCAGCTCACAGTTTATTAGCCTCCAGCTCACACATTTTCATCTTAGCTCAGTGAGGATGGCCCCAGAGCAAACTATTGTATGCAGTAGCCACATCGCTCGCTCACAGCTTTAATGCCAGTACCTCAACAAAGTAGAATTTTTGCTCACAAGACTCCACAGCTTAGAGGGAGCCTTGGCTTCACATCACTGACATTGGGGGGGTGACACTCTAGTTTTTGGGCAAAACTCTATGGCTTTTTGCCTTCAAAAACCATAGAGTTTGCCCAAAAACTAGAGCGTCACCTTCAACGGCCGTGGCGCGATGACATCACTTCCAGGTGAAGCCATCGCATTGGGGGTGGGGTTTCCCTCACTGGCCAGCTGGCCAGTGGTGGATCCAAGCCCCCCAAATTGTGGGAACCCTTACCCTTGCCCTGACTGGGGGTCTGGCAACCCCAGCGTGAGTGGAGATTTGAACCTGGGTCCGCTAAATCCTATTCCAACACGCTAGCTCTCAGAAGTTTTCCAGAAGGCATTTGGGGGCAGTGTTCCCTCTAAGCTGAGTCAGTGTGAGCCAGCTCAGTTTTTTTTAGCCTCCAGCTCAGTTTTGTCTTAGCTCAGGAAGGGACGACTCCCGAGCAAACTATTGTATGCAGTAGCCACATCGCTCGCTCACAGCTTTAATGCCAGTACCTCAACAAAGTAGAATTTTTGCTCACAAGACTCCACAGCTTAGAGGGAGCATTGTTTGGGGGCAAGTGAGGTTTTCAAAGAACTGGAATCCAGTGCAGCTATTCAGTTGCTTTGTTCTTGTTGCACAACTTGAATTCCAGTTCGCCAGTTGTGTCTTTTTCAGTGGCTCGGTTTTATGAACTGTGGCTTTTTTCTCCCTTTATCCTTTCAATAAATCCTTTGTGTACAGTTAGTGGAAAGACTGAGAACGCTTGTACCCTGATCAGTAAGTAATCCAGAGCCGCCTTTCGGTCTCTAAGGCAGGTTGGATTTATTGCAAATGGGAAAATAAAAACCACCCTTTTCACACTCTTAATTGTAGGTGCTTACTTCACACCCTTGAAACAACCAGAAATATTTTTTCTTTTGCTTGAGGCAGTGTCCAAATAAGAAGGAGCTATACAAATCTAAATTAAAAAGCACCATAAGTGAAGTTAGCTTATTTTTAGTAATTGCAAAGTAATTTTTTAGTTATTGCAAAGGTCGGACGAGAACCAACGGGTTGAAATTAAATCAGAAGAGTTTCCGGCTAAACATTAGGAAGAACTTCCTGACAGAGCGTTTCCTCAGTGGAATAGGCTTCCTCGGGAGGTGGTGGGCCCTTCTTCTTTGGAGATTTTCAAACAAAGGCTAGATGGCCATCGGACTGCAGTGCGGATTGTGTGAACTTAGGCAGACCATGAGAGGGAGGGCAGGAAGGGTTGCCTCAGTGCTTAGTTCTCGTGGCCCTTTCTTACACACCCAGGGAAATGCTGACTGCTACTTTGGGGTCAGGAAACAATCCTGGAGGTTTTTTTGTCATCTTCTGGGTGTGAAATAGGGGTCACTATGGGTGTGGAGGGGGAGGTATTTATGAATTTCCCACCTTGTGCAGGGGGTTGGACTAGATGACCCTGGAGGCCCCTTCCAACTCTACGATTCTGCGATTCTAAAGAGCACTAAAAGCTACATAACCAACATTGACAGAACAGCAATAGCATAGGTGAAAAAGGAAACCAGCAACAAAATTTCTTGAAACCGTGGCTCGAGTTCCAAGGTAGCACAGGGTGATCCGGCACAGACCTGGCTGCAATGGAGTACGGGTGCTGTCCTTCAGCCACACCTGTCTTTGTAAGGAATTGCCAACCTCCAGGTGGGGCCGGGAGATCTCCCAGAATTAGAACCAGTCTCCAGACTCAATACTCCTGAAGAAAATGGCTGCTTGGAGGGTGAGCAATGTACCCTGCTGAGGTCCCTCCACAAACCCAAAGAGCCCCATCTCACCCAACATCCCCAGCGCAATGACGTCACCTGGAGGTGACGTCATCGTGCCACACATATCGCATGGGGACACTCTAGCATTTGGCTAAAACCTCTATGGTGACCATAGAGTTTTTGGCCAAATGCTAGAGCGCCCCCTGTTCACCATGCCCAGCACGATGATGTCACTTCTAGGTGATGTTGTTGCGGTGCGCGTGCAGGGAAGCCCCAGGAAGAAGCATGGAGCCCCTCACCAGCAGAAGGTGAGCCCCTGGCAACCCTAGTACAGTGTCATTCGGTCCACCTTCCAAAGCAGCCATTTTCTCCAGGGGAACTGATCTCTGTAGGCTGGAGATCAATTGTAATACTGGGGAATCTCCAGGCCCCACCTGCAGGTTGGCAACCCTAAGGATACAATAGAGACAAATGATCGGCCCACTGTTGAGATTGCCGTTTGGTTGCAAATATGAGCACCACCCACAAAATCTCAATAAAACAGAGGGTTTTTTTCATTTAAACCTCCAAAATTGTTCTGAAATTTATTGTAAATGTTCCTAGTCTCAGAGAGGTGTTTTTCAGCTGGCAGGGTTCTCCCCCACCCCCTTCCCCCGTCCTTGATATCCTTGCTGGATGCTGCTTATTGCTACACGCAGCTGTCTGCTGTCTCCGCAGAAGAGTTCTCGGAAACCTTCCCAGATTCCCAACCTCTGAGCGCAGGAAGTTATCTCTCCAACCAGCTCTGGAAAGCAGATAAAGGCCACATTCTGAAGACTGTAGCAGCGTTCTTGTCTCTGGGGCCTTCGCGGTTTCATAGCCAGGCCGTGGCTCTGCCCCACTGCTTGACGTTTTTTCCGACAGAGTGGAGGTGTTTCGGGGAGGGGGGAGGTCAGAGGGTGACAGAGGCCAGGGCCGTAATTGCTTCCATGATCTCACTTGGCAGATTCTGTCACTTCTGCTGATACTCTGAAAGCGGAGAAGAGGCGTCCTCCTTAGCCCCTTGGGGAGTGGGGTGGGAGGTGAGGGAAGACAGAGACAGGGGGTGGTGGTGATAGCAGTCTGGGAGCAGGGGGTCCATTAGTCTAAGGAGGTGACACTTAACCTCACGGTGCCAGTGTGGGGGCTCCTGCAGATAGTAGGGGGGGTGATAGCAGACTTGCTATTGACGTGAGGCTGTAGTTCTGTGGCTCCAAAGAGGCCAATCTGGTAACTTCTAAGTATAAACATCAGTCCTGTGGATGTATGTTCCATTAGAGATGCCAATTCCAGGTTGTGAAATGCCTGGAGGTTTTGGGGGTGGAGTCTGAGGAGGACGGGGGGTTGGGGAGGGACCTCAGTGGGGAATAATGCCACATGGTTCGTAAGAACATAAGAGAAGCCATGTTGGATCAGACCAACGGCCCATCCAGTCCAGCACTTTGTGTCACACAGTTGCCAGAACCCAGAGACCACCGGGAGGTCCACCAGCGGGGCCAGAACTCCAGAAGCCCCCCACTGTTGCCCCCCCCCAAGCACCAGGAATACAGAGCATCACTGCCCCAGACAGAGTGCCCCATCTAGACCTTGTGGCTAATGGCCACTCATGGACCTCTGCTCTTAAGAACATAAGAGAAGCCATGTTGGGTCAGGCCAGTGGCTCATCCAGTCCAGCACTCTGTGTCACACAGTGGCCAAAACCCAGGTGCCATCAGGAGGCCCACCAGTGGGGCCAGAAGCCCTCCCACTGTGACCCCACAAGCACCAACAGAGCTTCACTTGCCCCAGACAAAGTGTTCTTTCTATACCTTGTGGCCAGTAGCCACTGATGGACCTCTGCTCTAGATGTTTCTCCAGTCCCCTCTTGAAGCTGCCTGTTGGGCTCACCTTCCAAAGCAGCCATTTTCGCCAAGGGAACTGATCTCTGCTGCCTGGAGATCAGTTGTAATCCATGGAGTTCTCCCTCTGAGGTCAGGAGGACATCTCCATGGGTTATTCCCACCGTGCCCTTAGGGAGGCAGGAAATAGTTTTCCCCCCCCTTCCCGTAGGCACCTCCGGAATAGCCCATCCCCAGTTCTGTTCCTGCCTCTGAAGGGAGAAGCAGCAAAGACTAGCTGGGCTTAGCTGTAGTTCTGTTTCATACTTTTATTCATTCTCCTTGCCTACTTGTCTTGCCCTTTCTGTTTCCTCTCACTCTCCTTTCTCCTCTCTGCTCTTTTCTGTCCCTGCTCCAATTTCGGAGTGAAGTTTCAAGGGGTCCCCGGACCCAAAGGGGAGCACGCCGCCAGCCGCGATGGTGGCAAAGGAGCTTCCCGAGGCGCTTTCTCCTCTCTGCTCTTTTCTGTCCCTGTTCCAATTTCGGAACGAATCTCCAGACCCGAAGGGGAGCACGCCACCAGCTGTGATGGTGGCAAAGGACCTTCCCGAGGCTTCTCTTCGGGCGACGAGGGAGAGGCGCATGCCGCAGCTGTGGCAGCGCAAGAAGACTCAGGGAGAGATCTGCCTTTGCGGCTAGATCGGGCGCCCTTGGTGACAGCTGTGGCTGACTCGGTGGTGTCGCTCCGCGCCCAGAAGCACCACCAACAGCCTGAAGAGGAGGAGCCCGCCATTTTTTCGACACGCTTTTGGGCCGGCCGCAGCCATTTTGAGGGTCCGGCTTCGAGCCCTGGAGCCCTCCAAAGAGCTACCCCAGGGTCCTCAACCTCCAGGTACCTCTCAAGGTCAAGAAGAGTCTACTTTGGTGGGTGGACATGGACCATCTTTTGTCAGGCAGGGATTGTTATGCCTGTCACACCAGGGAGTTGTTCACGGACGCCAGTCTCCTGGGGTGGGGAGCGACGTTGGAAGGATACCCAGTCCGGGGGACCTGGCAGACAACCGAGACTACGCTCCCCATCAACCTCGTGGAGCTCAGGGCGATTTACCTCTCCTTGGTCCATCTTGCACCCCGGCTACGCGGTCAACATGTCCTAGTGAGGACGGACAACATCTCCGCCAAGGCGCATATCGACAAGCAAGGCGGATCCCGATCCTCTCAGCTGCACCAGGAGGCCGTGAAGATTCTTTCCTGGGCGGAGAAGAACGTTGCTTCGTTGAGGGCAGAGCACATAAGAGGGATCGAGAATGTCCCGGCGGATTGGCTCAGCAGGGAGACCCTACAGGAAGGGGAATGGTCTCTGCATAACGACACGTTTCGGGCATCCACTGCTGGATCTGTTTGCGTCCCCGACAAACTGCAAGCTCCCCAAGGTTTTTCACCAGGTACTTCCATCAGGAGGCGACGGATGCTGTCACGACAGCGTGGCCTCGGGGCTTGCTGTACGCCTTCCTGTCGTTCATCCTGCTCTCCAGGACCATTCGCAGAATCAGGGCGCTCAAAGCAGAGGTCATCCTGGTGGCTCCAAGATGGGCTCGTCGTCCGCGGTTCTCAGCGCTACAGGAGATGTCGATCCTCCCTCCACTAGTTCTTCCAGTGTCTCCAGAGCCAGGGCCCAGTGTGGCATCCAGATCCGGCCTGGTTCTGTCTGACTGCGTGGAGATTGAGCAGCCCAGTCTGACAGAGTTAGGATACTTCTCTCGGGTCCTGGACACCATATTAGCATCCAGACGACAGTCGACTCTGTCCAAATATATAACTCCACCTGGAAAGCGTTTGTGTGTTGGTGTCGACGCAAGAAGGTGGCTCCGCTGTCAAATGCGTTAGGGCTTTTGGTTTCTTTTCACCCACTTACTGTTATAATTCTGCACCTTGTTTGTTTGACTGCTTATAAAATAAACTATTTGCATTGTTCACTCTGCCTGGTCCTCATGCCTCTTATTCAGCCAGAAGGAAGGTCTGAAGGTCTTGGGAGGGTGCTCTGGGCCTTCTCAAGGGAACCTAAATCCAGAGTGGTGGCAGTGTCAGGTGACACCCCACCTGAGCCGTGACAGTCTCCAACCTGGCCTACCTTACAGGGCTGTTTTAAGGAGTACTGGAATACGTGCCGTGCTTTGCACCCCAGAAGTGAGATGGAAATGCTAAATGGTAGCCTGACCATTATAGTCATCACCGGAGGCCTTGCTTTGGGTGTCCCCGACGTCCGATATTAGGCAGGTGGCAACCCAGGAGCTAGCCTTTAGATGGGGCCTGGAGATTTCCCAGAATTCGAACTGATCTTCAGGTGACAGAGATCAGTCCCCGTGGAGAAAATGGCTGCTTTGGAGGCTGGGCTCATTGAGGTCCCACTCCCCAACTTCTCCATCCCAGACTCCCCCCCCCCAAAAAAAAATATCTCCAGGTATTTCCCAACCCAGAGTTGGCAACCATACGTGGGGAAAGGCCTTAGTCATGGCACTGAAGCTGTGGACCTCTTTCCCCAGGGAGATTGGTCTGTCCCCTTTCTCTTGCAGTCTCCCACCAGCCGGTGAAGACCAATTCCGTTTGGCATTCCTTCAGCGACCCCTCCTCCTTGACCGATATTCCAATTGCTGTTTTGATGTCTTTGCAGGTATTTTAAGCTCTGTGCTTAAATTGGTTTTTGTGATGTGTTGGTTTTAAAATGCGACTTTATCGTGGACGTTCTAAATCGTTGGCTGCCTCGGTGGTCCTTGCGAGTTCAGAAAGGCGGGATATAAATTCTGTAAGTCATAAAAACAGTACGATATTTACAAGACAGTGTTGGCAGGATACACCCCCCACCCCTTTTGCTGTTTGCCCCGTGCAGAATTTCTGTAAATCATTCTGCGGCACAGATTGTCTGCAGATTTTGCTCGGTATGTGTCGAGTCTTCGGTTTCCTCTTCCTGGGGATTTGCTGATTTCTCGAGAAGCCGTTTCTGAGTCTTTATGCAAACGAAGAGCCATATTTCTCCAGTGCCGGCGTTTAGCAAACAAAACTGCGCATTCCCCCTCTGGCTTAGCGTGATTGCATTTTGTTTTGTTAGCCCCGATATGCCGTTAATAAGCGTGTTGATAAGAACTATCGGGCATCAGCAGGAGGAAACGGCTGGGTGCAATTTCTCCTTCTCTGGAGATGGGATTTTGTGAACCTTGATGGTAGCCCGTGTGCCCCCCCAAAAAAAAAAACACTCCCCTCAGAATATAGGCTAAACTCTGCATTTGCATTTATTGATTTATATCCCACTTTTCTTCCCCTGTTGGAACTCAAAGAGGCTTAGAACACTGTTCTCCCAGTTTGACGTAGTGGTTAGGAGCGCGGACTCTAATCTGGGAGAACCGGGTTTGGTTTCCCCACTCCTCCACATGCAGCTGCTGGTGTGACCTTTGGGTCAGTCACAAGTTATTTCAGAGCTTTTCTCCCTACGGCAGTCCTCGAGAGAGCTCTCTCAGCCCCACCTACCTCACAGGGTGCCTGTTGTGGGGAGAGGAAGGGAAAGGAGAGTTGTGAGCTGCTCTGAGGCTCCTTCGGGTCGTGAAGGGTGAGGTATAAATCCAATCTCCTCTCCCCTCCCCTCTCCCTGAATCAGGTCCGACTCTGACGCCATAACCACTGCTACACCACCAAGTTGCTATAGGGCCGAGCACCCAACAGTAATCACACGGCAAAGTCACTTCAATATACCCCCCCACCAAATCTGGGGGGTGATGAGGAAGGGCTGCCCTTCGCCACTTAGAAAGATAAGAACCTAAGAAGAGCCCTGCTGGATCAGGCCAGTGGTCCTTCTAGTCCAGCCTCCTGTCTCACACAGGGGCCAACCAGTTCCTCTGGAGGGCCAACAACAGGGCAGAGAGGCTGAGGCCTTCCTCAGAACATCAGAAAGAGCCCTGCTGGATCAGACCAGTGGTCCATCTAGTCCAGCCTCCTGTCTCACACAGGGGCCAACCAGCTCCTCTGGAGGGCCAACAGCAGGGCACAGAGGCTGAGGCCTTCGTAAGAACATCAGAAGAGCCCTGCTGGATCAGACCAGTGTGGTCAATCTTCTACATCCTGTATCACACAGTGGCCAACCAGTTACTCTAGAGGGCCAACAGCAGGGCACAGAGGCTGAGGCCTTCGTAAGAACATCAGAAGAGTCCTGCTGGATCAGACCAGTGTGGTCAATCTTCTACATCCTGTCTCACACAGAGGCCAACCAGTTACTCTGGAGGGCCAACAGCAGGGCACAGAGGCTGAGGCCTTCGTAAGAACATCAGAAGAGCCCTGCTGGATCAGGCCAGTAGTCCATCTAGTCCAGCCTCCTGTCTCACACAGAGGCCAACCGGTTCCTCTGGAAGTCCAACAACAGGGCAGAGAGGCTGGGGCCTTCATAAGAACATCAGAAAGAGCCCTGCTGGATCAGACCGGTGGCCCATTTAGCCCAGCATCCTGCCTCATATGGTAGCCAACCAGTTCCTCTGGAGTGAGAGGACATCTTTGTGAGGAGAGAGGGGAGGGGTTGTGGCTCAGTGGAAGAGCATCTGGAGCATACGCATGCAGAAGGCCCCAGGTGCAATTCCCGGGCATCTCCCGTTAAAAGGCCCAGGCAGTCGGTGATGTGAAAGACCTCTTCTTGAGTCCCTGGAGAGGCACTGCTGGTCTGAGTAGATAGTATTGACCTTGACAGCTTGATGGTCTGGCGCAGTATAAGGCAGGTTCATGTCTGATTTCAACTCGGAAGAATTGAGAGCCAGTTTGGCGTAGTGGCTAAGAGCAGCGGACGCTAATCCAGAGAACCGGGTTTGATTCCCAGCTCCTCCACATGCAGCCAGCCAGTGTTCCCTCTAAGCTCAGTTAGTGTGAGCTAGCTCAGTTTTTTAGCCTCCGGCTCACACACTTTTGTCTTAGCTCAGGAAGGATGGCTCCAGAGCAGACTTAATTTATGCAGTAGCCAAATCGCTCGCTCGCAACTTTAATGCCAGTAGCTCACAAAGTAGAATTTTTGCGCACAAGACTCCGCGGAGTAGAGGGAGCATTGCAGTCAGCTGGTTGACCTTGGGTCAGTCACAAGTTAATTCAGAGCTGTTCTCTCAAGGGCAGTTCTCTCGGAGCTCTCTCAACCCCACCTACCTCACAGGGTTTCTGTTGTAGGGAGGGGAAGGGAAAGGAGATTGTAAGCTTCTCTGAGACTCCAAGTGAAAGGCGGGGTATAAATCCGACTCCTCCGTCTTATGCCCTCCGGAGCCCCAAAACCTCGCTTTCCCCTCTCACCAAAGCTTTGGCCCGCCAAGGCAGTTCGAGCTGCTCCTCTGCTGGATTTTCAAGCTCTGAGGACGCGCGCCAGAGGAAGGGTGTCCTCAGAATCCCAGTCCATTCTCTTCGTAGGCAGCCAGCTGGTGAGATTGCCTGGAGTAATCCCATCTGATGACTCCGTATGTCAGCTGAGTGGGAAAGGAGCAGAATTCCCCCGTTGGTCCCTGGCTCATTTCTGTTGCACTCTGCGGCTGAGGATGTTCCCCGGTGGCACGCAAGAGCCATTCCTGCCAGGACAATTTGGAGGAGGGGATGAAGAGAAGCCGAGGGATGCCCTGACCCTCTGCTTGTTGTTTAGCAAGGGGAGGACGTGTCCTGCTGTTCCCTCTAAGCTCAGTTGGTGTTGTCAGGTAGCCCTGTCATAGGTCTGGAAGGTGGAGGGGTGCCCTCCCGTTTTCTGTCTCAGCTCTCCCTGGCTCACCAACTGTTTGCTATCTTATGCTTGACCTTGTAGATGCTTCAGCTGCAGTTTTACTTGGCTGGGAAAGTTAACTGCTTTTGCTTTGCCCGCTTGCTTTGCCGTGAGATGTATCCATTGGCTCATGCTTACCGGGGGGATGTTTGATTCTAGTATAAGTCAGAGGCCCTAGTATTGGCGGCCATTCCTGACACAAGTTGTACACGTGTCTCTAGTTCTGGATTTACCAATAAACAGTTATCTTCTCATGAATCCCTGTGTTGAGTAACCTAGCTAAGGACCCTGACAGGTGTGAGCTAGCTCACATTTTTTTTAGCCTCTGGCTCACACATTTTTGTCTTAGCTCAGGAAGGATGGCTCCAAAGCAAACTAGTTTATGCAGCAGCCAAATCGCTCGCTCACAACTTTAATGCCAGTAGCTCAGAAAGTAGAATTTTTGCTCACAAGACTCCACAGCTTAGAGGGAGCATTGGCATGTGTCCCTTAAGAAGAGAGAAGAGAAGAGATTGGATTTATACCCCGCCCTTCACTCAGAGTCTCAGAGCGGCTTACAATCTCCTTTCCCTTCCCCTCCCCACAACAGACACCCTGTGAGGAAGGTGGGGCTGAGAGAGCTCTCTCCAGAACTGTCCCTGAGAGAACAGCTCTGACAGAACTATGGCTTGCCCAAGGTTATCCAGCAGCTGCGAGTGGAGAAGTGGGGAATCAAACCCACTTCTCCCAGATTAGAGTCTGCACAAAACCACTACACCAAATTGGCTCTCCATTAAGCCATTGATGCAGATCCCTTGGGAAGCAAGGTTTGCCCAGCTGGTCTTTGACTCTTGAGAGTGGGAAGACATGGTTGGCAGCCAAACAATGTGGTGTAGTGGTTAGAGTTTTGGAGGAGGCTCTGGGACACCCTGGTTCAAATCCTCACTCGTGCCACGGAGGCTCCCTCGGGTGAGCTTGGGCCAGTTGTGCACCCTCAGCCTAACCCGCATCACAGGGTTGTTGTGAGGATATAACAGAGGAGAGGAGAACGATGCATAGATAAAGAAATAAAAATAAGACACTCTCAACTCCTTCCCCTGCCTACTGCATTTGCACCAAAGTAGCACCAGCATTAAAGTAATATCTGATAGCCTGGCAAGGAACCTGGAATATGACGATCGTTACATCTGGATGCCAAAAGAAGGCCGCTGTAGTTTATTGTTTACTGTACTGCTAGCACTTTGCACTTTGTTGTGTTTTTTAATTTATTTTTAGTTTATTATCTGATTTATACCCCGCCCTCCCCACAAAGCAGGCTTAGGGCGGCTTCCATAAAAACATAAATACAGCTTAAAATCATACAAATACTTAAACACACAAGTAAAAACAATATAAACACAAAGTGCTGGCAGCACTTAAAATTAGCCTAGATGGTATATTGTCAGAGTGAATTTCCACTGCCCAGATATTCTCCGATGTTTCTGCTCGTAATCAGCTGGATGTTGGGACCACGGGCCAGAGCTCTGCAGGAGCGGCAGCCGCTAATTAAATGCCTGGCGGAAGAGCTCCGTCTTGCAGGTCCTGCGGAACTGCGAAAGGTCCCGCAGGGCCCTGATCTCCGGGAGCTGGTTCCACCAGGTAGGGGCCGCCACCAAGAAGGCTCCGGCCCTGGTAATAGCTAGCTTGGCCTCCCTTGGGCCAGGCAGGGTCAACCGATTTTGAGACCCAGACCGTAGTGCTCTCTGGGGTATATACGGGGAACGGCGGTCCCGTAGGTATGTCTTACCTGTTTTATCTGTTTTAATATGTTTTAATATTTGTACAATGTATTTTTATATATGACTGTAAGCCGCCCTGAGCCTGCCTTCGCTGGGAGGGCGGGATCTAAATTAAATAAATAAATAACCCCCCCCTGCCGTCTCTGCAGCGCCTTTCCCTCCAGTTAGGGTAGGGTTACCAACTTCCAGGCGGGGCCTGGAAATCTCCTGGAATTACAACTGATCTCCAGACCACGGAGGCGATTTCCCCTGGGTGGAATCTGTGGTATTATACCCAGCTTTGGTCCCTCCCTAAATCCTGCCCTCCCCCCCATCTCCACCCCCAAATTGCCAGGCATTTCCCAGCCAGCAACCAGCAACCTTAAGCTGAGGTACCAGATACGGGTTTTGCCATTTGTCCAGGAAAGTAGCTTTTAGGGTAGGGAGTTTGCATTTTGGAAAGAAGCAGTTGGGGGAAAGGGTTAAGCTCTTCCCTCCTTTGGTTTCAAATACCAGGTGCCATCAGGAGGTCCCTCCTTTGGTTTTGGTCCTTCAGATTGCATTCTCCCCCTTCCCGTGACCTATTTTGCCGTGAATCCCACTGTTGGGCAGCTGTGGAAAAAAGTCATGATATCATGGAGACATTGTGGTTATCCAGATCATTTGCTGGACCTGAATCGCTCTGCCCTGCCTTTTCAGTAGAAGCTCTGGAATTAGCTGTATTGAAAGGTGAGAAAATCCTATTATTATCTCGGATAGTAGATGGAGCAAAAATTTGCTTTTCCCCGGAGAGCAAGGGAGCTTGATTTCTGGAGTTCTGAAGAAGAGGGGGGAGGAGGAGGAGATTGTATTTATACCCCTCCCTTTACTACCCAAAGGAGTCTCAGAGTGGCTTACAATTCCTTTCCCTTCCCCTCCCCACAACAGACACGCTTTGAGGTAGGTGGGGCTGAGAGAGCTCTTTTGAGGACTGCTCTTGAGAGAACAGCTCTGAGAGAACTTGTGACTGACCCAAGGTCACCCAGCAGGCTGAATGTAGAGGCGTGAGGAATCAAACCTGGTTCTCCCGGATTAGAGTCCTCCGCTCTTACCTGCTACACCAAACTGGCACAGGTTACGAGTTACATTTCTCAGTGGACTGGTCAGCTTGTCGGTCCTAGGTCGTTAGCCGCTGTGGGCCCAAAGTGCATTGCTTCATGTGATTCGTTTGAATGATCGATCGGTTGGAGGATGAAAACATTGCCATGGAACTGCTCTTGTTGCTCTTCTTCCCATATTCTGAAGAGCTGCTTTTGAAGTGGCTAAATTTGCGGATGATACGAAATTGTTCAGGGTGGTGATGGGCGAGTGGGCGTCAATGTGGCAAATGGGCTTCAATGTGGCCAAGTGCAAGGTGATGCACATTGGAGCCAAAAATCCTAACTATAAATACACATTGATGGGGTCCGAACTGGCAGAGAGTGACCAAGAGCGAGATCTTGGAATTGTAGTAGATAACTCACTTAAAATGTCAAGACAGTGTGCAACTGCAATAAAAAGGCCAATGCTATGCTGGGGATTATTAGGAAGGGTATTGAAAACAGATCAGCCAATATCATAATGCCCCTATATAAATCAGTGGTGCGATCTCATTTGGAATACTGCGTACAGTTCTGGTCACCACACCTTAAAAAGGATATTATAGCTTTGGAAAAAGTGCAGAAAAGGGCAACTCGAATGATAAAAGGGTTGGAACACTTTCCCTATGAAGAAAGGAGGTTAAAACGCTTGGGGCTCTTTAGTTTGGAGAAATGACGGCTGAGGGGTGACATGATCGAGGTTTATAAGGTTATGCATGGGATAGAGCAGGTCTAGAAAGAAGTCCTTTTCTCCTTTTCTCACAATACAAGAACTCGTGGGCACTCCATGAAATTGCTGAGCAGTCGGGTTAGAACGGATAAAAGAAAGTCCTTCT
>NW_015175396.1:413624-437539 GCF_001447785.1 Gekko japonicus | reverse complement strand
GGGGCAAGTGATGCTCTGTATTCTTGGTGCTTGGGGGGGGGACATTTGGGAGGGCTTCTAGTGTCCTGGCCCCACTGGTGGACCTCCTAATGGCACCTGGTATTTTTGGCCACTGTGTGACAGAGTGTTGGACTGGATGGGCCTTTGGCCTGATCCAGCATTGGCTTCTCTTCCTCTAGAGCTGGGGGTCTCCAGCATGGTGCCCGTGAGTGTCACGGTGCCCCCCGGCACCTTCTGTGGTGCCTACCGAGGGTTTTTAGAAAGTGGGTAGGGGCTCAGCACGGCTTCTGGTCAGCCACTGAGGATCCAATCGGCTGTGCAGATCAAAATAGCATTGTTTTAGCAGTAGCTGCTTAATTTTCTCTCCCTTTTCTTTTCCCAGTGCATTTTTAAAATTACCCCACTCGTGCCCTGCATTTGTGCTACCTCTGTGTGTGGCTCTGCTTCCCGTGGCAGCGATTTTTTGGTTGGTGCCACCTCCTGCAATAGCCATTTTGCTGTTGTGCCTACCAATGCTCCCTCTAAGCTGTGGAGTCTTGTGAGCAAAAATTTGGGAGCTACTGGCATTAAAGCTGTGAGCGAGCGATTTGGCTACTGCATAAATTAGTTTGCTTTGGAGCCATCCTTCCTGAGCTAAAAAAAAAGGTGTGAGCCGGAGGCTAAAAAACTGTGAGCTAGCTCACACTAACTCAGCTTAGAGGGAACAGTGGTGCCTACCACCCGGTGTCCGGAATCAAAAGATGCCCACCGGTTTGAAAAGGTTGGGGACCCCTGCTTGAAAGCCATAGTTTTCAACCCATAGGTAGGGTCCCTGAGGTTACCAGCTCCTATAACGTTGCCTTTTATTGCTCTTCTTTTGGAGGAACGGGTGCTAATGTGCATGTGTAGACAGCAAAAGCCTCCTGCCCCCCCCTCTGCGCATGCGCTGAGGGGACCTGCAGTGCAGCAAGGAGAAGTCACTCAGTGGTGGAGAAAATTCCTTTTAAGCTTAGGCAGGTTCAGAAACTGGATTCTGCCTCTTTTGGCCACATGACTGGTATTTATTTATTTAAACATCTTTGTTGTCCATCTTCTCTCCCTAGTGTGTGACCACTAGACAAACCTAGGCAGTTGCCTAGGGCAGGGGGTCTCCAATCTTTCCTGGTACCTGCCAAGTGTTTTTAGAAAGTGAGCAGGGCCAGGTGGGGCTGTTACCCAGCAAGGCTTCTGATTGGCCATTGGAGATTAAATTGGCTAGATTTTTTAAAAATGTTGCTTTGTCAGCAACTGCCACCACAGCACAAGGATCTTCACTGTGTGACTGAAATTCAGCTGTGGCAGCCATTTTTTGGCTGGCTCCACCTCCTCTGGCAGCCATTTTGTGGCTGGCCCCACCTCCTTTGGCAGCCATTTTAATGCTGAGCCCAGCATGCTGTGCCAGAATTAGGGTTGCCAGGTCCCTCCTGGCAACCAGCAGGAGATGGGGGGACTTACAAGGGGAAAGAGAAAAGCTTAGGCCTCATCGCTGGTGTCACGCAGGAAGTGATGTCATCATGCCAGCAACGGCTGGGCAACGCTCTGGTATTTGGGCAAAAACTCTATGGTGGGATCAGCTTCTCCTGTAGAGTTTTTGCCCAGATACCAGAGCATCGTCTGCCCTTTGCTGGTGTGATGACCAATGCTCCCTCTAAGCTGTGGAGTCTTGTGAGGAAAAATTCTACTTTGTGAGCTACTGGCATTAGAGTTGTGATTAAGCAATTGGGCTACTGCATATATTAGTTTGCTCTGGAGCCATCCTTCCTGAGCTAAGAGAAAAATGTGTGCGACGCCAGCAACGAGATTTGGCCTTCTCCTTTTTCCTGGTAAGCCCACCCCCCCGCCAGCCAGCTGATTGGCAGCTGGGGTTACAGCCTGGCAACGGGGGACCCCCTCCTCCACCGGAGGGGTCTGGCAACCTTAGCCCAGAATTCCAAAGGTGCCCACAGACTCAGAAAGGTTGGGGACCCCTGAATAAGCGCATAGGGAGGAAGCGACAGTGAGATTAGGTGTGGAGGGAAGAAATTTGAAGATGCTGTGGCCCTAAATCTCCCTGGCTTTGCAGACATTTGGCAGAACGCGTCCCTGTACTTTCAGGCTCACGGCCTGTGCTGATTTGTTTGGGCTCTCTGGATGAGAATTTCAGCCGGGCTGTCCCCCCACATTCCATTCAGTGGCTCCATGCAGAATGCTGTGGGAGCCGTTTCCAGGACTCCGAACCACCTACACATGCCCCCGATGTGGGCAGTGACTTCGAATCACAATTCTGCCCTTTGGGTTGTTTTGGAAACGTTTGTGCTCTGTGAAATGCAAACTCATGCTTGTTTACGAGGCAGTCCTGCCCGGCTTCCCAAAAAAGGAGAAGAATTCTGGGCCAAAATCAGATGAACAAAATCCAGGAATGGCTGAAGACTGGGGGGTGGGGGTGGAGTGGACTCAGGTTGGGATGAAAAGACGACTTTAAGAGGTTTATACCATTATGGCAGGGGCAGATGAAGTGCGGAGAGATACATAATGTCCCTCTGCTCCATACTGGTAGAATCCCGTACACCCAGTGTAGTTGACGGGCAGCAGATCCAGGACAAACCAACAGTAGTCTCCTTCAAACAATGTGCCAATGAATAAGGTTGCCAACTCCAGGCTAGAGAATTCCTGGAGATTTGGAGGTGGAACCTGAGGAAGGTGGCTTTTTGGGAGGGGAGGGATCTCATTGGGGTGTAGTGCAATACGGTCCACCCTCCAAAGCAGCCATTTTTCCCATGGGAACTTATGTCTGGAGATCTCCAGGTCCCAACTGGAGGTTGGCAACGCTAGTAGTGAACTTAGAGAACTGACCGCCACAATATGCAGTGATGGTCGCTGGCTTAGATGACATCAGAAAAGGGCAAGGCCAATGCATGGAAGGTAGACCTATCATTTGCTGTTAGCCATGACAGCTAAATGTAACCTCTGTGTTCAGAGGCAGTATATCCTTGAATGCCCATTGTTGAAAGGGGCAGCAATATGAAGAAGAAGAGATTGGATTTATACCCTGCCCTTCACTACCCGAAGGAGTCTCGAGGGGCTTACAGTCTCTTTTCCTTTCCCCTCCCCACAACAGATACCCTGTGAGGTAGGTGGGGCTGAGAGAGCTCTGAGAGAACTGCCCTTGAGAGAACAGCTCTGAAAGAATTTAGGACTGACCCAAGGTCACACCAGCGGCTGCATGTGGAAGAGTGGGGAATCAAACCCGGTTCTCCCAGATTAGAGTCTGCACTCCTAACCACTACACCAAACCGGGAAAGCTTTGACCTGTATGTCCCTGCTGTTGGTTTTCTGGGCATCTTATAGGGTTGCCAATCTCCAGGAGGGGGCTGGAGATCTCGTGGCATTACAGCTAATGTCTAGATGACAGAGATCAGTCCCATGGAGAAAACGGCTGCTTCGGAGGGTGGCTTGGTATGGTTATATACCCTGCTGTGGTCCCCTCCCCAGGCTCCATCCCCTAAACCACCAGGTCCTTCCCAAGCAGTAGTTGGCTACTGTGGGAAACAGGATATTGGTCTAATCCAGCAACGCCCACAACACTGGCAATCCTGCATTCCCATTACCACCCTGTCACAGTCTCAGTGCAAGAATCAAATTATGGCATTTTTTTTGGTACTGTTTCAGGCACCATTATTCCCCACCCCACCCCCGCGGATGTTTTCAACACTTTGTTGCTTTGTTTGGTGTAGTGGTTAAGTGTGCGGACTTTAATCTGGGAGAACCGGGTTTGATTCCCCACTCCTCCACTTGCACCTAGCTGGATGACCTTGGGCAAGCCATAACTCTGGCACACCTGTTCTTGAAAAAGAGCCGTTTCTATCAGAGCTCTCTCAGCCCCACCTACCTCACCTACCTGTCTGTTGTGGGGAGGGGAAGGGAAAGGAGTTTGTAAGCCGCTCTGAGACACCTTTGGGTAGTGAAGGGCGGGGTATAAATCCAATCTTCTCCTCTTCTTCTTCTTTGTGTTCCAAAACTCAGAAATGCCCATGTTCGTCATTTTTCATGTGCTCGTCAAACAGAACTTTACACAGCAGCAAGTTTTCCCTGGAAACGGGGCTGCTTGAAACGGCTCTGCAGTGAACATCGGAGACAGCAGAAACAGGTTGAAATCCGGATCAATAGCCAGAAAAATGCAAAAACAAACAAAAAAGAGCCGAGGGTTTTTCTATAGACATGAAAGCGAAGGTTCAAACTACAGAGGCACCCAGGTCCCTTAGAATGTTGTATTCATGCATAAACGTTTGCTTGGAGCTGCATCGTCTCGCTTTCCACCAAGGCCCATCGAATGGCTCTAGGGTTAGGCACAGAGATAAAGGATAAAGCCATCTATGTAATACGACGAGCCGGGGAAAAGTAAAGAGTTCTGCCGTTGCCGGCCTTTTATGCTTTTTTAAAACGCTTATTGACGTTTCAGCCACTGAAGTAAAGCCTGGAAAGGGGGGATATTTTCTGTAGGGCTTCAAGGATGTTGTGTGTGTTTGTAATTCTGCTTAGAGGTGCTGGTGGAGGGGGGGGGATTGCATAGGAAGGCAACTGCTGCTACAGGACTGTGTCAAAGCCTGGAATATCTCATCTGAGCAAAGTCTTCAGCCGTGCTCAGAGGCAGTGTTCCCTCTAAGCTGAGTCAGTGTGAGCCAGCTCACAGTTTTTTAGCCTCTGGCTCGCAGAATTTTGCCTCGGCTCAGGACGGGTGGCTCCAGAGCAAACTAATCTATGCAGTCGCCAAATTGCTCGCTCACAACTTTTAATGCCAGTAGCTCACAAAGTAGAATTTTTGTTCACAGGACTCCACAGCTTAGAGGGAGCATTGCTCAGAGGGTATCACGGTTGGGTACCTAGGGTTGCCAGCTCCAGCTCAGGAGATACCTGGATATTTGAGGGGGTGGAGCCTGAGGAAGGCAGGATTTGGAGAGTGGTGGGACTTCAATGGGGTATAATGCTATAGAGTTCAGTCTCAAAAGTGACAATTTTCTCCAGGGCAGGGCTCATTTCCTGCAGGAGTGCACAGGAGCGGAGGTCCAGCAGTAAAGAGCCCAGGGGGCGGGCACATGCAGCAAGCCCCACCCCCTGCTCCCAGCAGCCCTCAGTCAGCGCAAGAAACCGCCAGGTAAACTGCAGAGGCCCCCCCCCCCGGTCCAAAACAGTCTAGTGGCACCTTTAAGACCAAGCTTTATTCAGGTACAAGCTTTCCCTCCTCTATGAGGACAGATCTACACGTTCTCCCTACCCCCAATAGCTAGCAATCCAAAACAGTCCAGTGGAGCCTTCTGACACACTTCCGGTGATGTCAGGGGTGTGTGACATATGCAAATGAGTTATGCTAATGAGCTCCTGTACCTCTTTTTCTACGAAATGACCCCTGCTCCAGGGGAACTAATCTCTGACACCTGGAGATCTAGTTGTAATCGCAAGAGATCTCCGGCCACCACTTGGAGGTGGGTAGCTCTATTGGGGACCTGCTGTGGGCTAGGATATGGTCTGCTTCTGACTGGGGAATGCTGGGTCCATTTGCTGGTTCTCTATAGCACAAGTACACTGCAAACTATGGAGGAAACGGTGGTCATGAGACTAGTGGCTTGCACGGCTCCGGTGTCTGCCCTTCCAGATTGTTCCAGAAGCCCGTGCCAAAAAATGGGGTTCATTTCTTGGTGGGAGGAGAGTAGATTGGGGCACTCTTGCCCTCTTCCAAGAAGTAATGAAGTATATGCTGCTGCACCAGGGTCCTGCCAAGTTCATTTTTTTGCACCAAAGTTGCCAGGGAAGGACTGTGGCTTAGTGGCAGAGCATCTGCTTGGCGTGCCGAAGGTCCCAGTTCGATTCCCAGCATCTCGAGTAAGGACCAGGCAGTAAATATCTATACAGAGGAGGGTTTTATTGTATTTAGCCATAGGCCATTACAAACCAAAAACAGAGAAAAGTACTATAAAACATAAGATAATTATATAAAATAGAGTACAGTCTAAAATATTATAAAACCATAAAACCGAAGTTATGAACGGTTAATTAAATCACAGCATATCCACTAAAATAAATATTAGCTAGTACCCCTGGCAACAACGTTGGCCCGTATTTTCTTTGCAGTAGGTGATGGGAAAGGCCTCAGGCTGAGACTCCGGAGAGCTGCTTCCAGCCTGAGTAGACAATACTGACCTTGATGGTCCGAAAGTCGAATTCAGTATGAGGCCACTTCATATGTACATAGTGGGGCATATGACAGGGCAAGGGAGCCAGTGGTTAGGAGTGCAGACTCTAATCTGGGAGAACCGGGTTTGATTCCCGACGTCTTCATGTGCAGCTGCTGGTGTGACCTTGGGTCAGGCACAAGTTCTTTAGCGGTTCTCTTCATGAGCAGTTCTCGAAAGAGCTCTCTCAGCCCCACCTACCTCACCGGGTGTCTGTTGTGGGGAGGTGAAGGGAAAGGAGATTGTAAACTACTGGGAGACTCCTTCGGGTAGTGAAGGGTGGGGTATAAATCCAATCTCCTCCTCGTCGTCCTCCTCCTTCAAGCTTGGAGGAGGCATGAACAAAATAACCGGGGGCAGGGGGGACTCATCCACAAGTGTGCCCATTCATGTTTGCGTGTCTGTACATGCATACATGCACGGTGGAGGCAACAGACAATGGGTGCGTTCAGATGGGCCATTTAGTCTGCTTTCAGCATGCTTCAGTAACGGATTTTATATCCACGTTCACACACCCAACATCTGCACACCGTCCCCAGCCGTCGCTTTCCAGCTCAAGCCCCCTTTAAAACAGAGTATTTTGTTACCAGGTCCTCAAGTGGTGTTTCCCTGATTCTCCGGTTCTAGCTGCACTTTTCAGATGTCTGATTGCTCTTGCAGTGTCGAGCCACTTGTGGTTTAAACCCTCTCCCCGCTCAAAAGCTGCCTGAGGCTTCCGCTTTTCGCCCGCCATTTTTTTAATGCGTTGGCGGTGTGCGACATTTAAACGGTCACTTGTTTTAGCGTTTAGATGATTTCGGGATCTCATGGAGGCCATTTTCGGGTCAAACATTTAAAGGGAAGTCTTTTGTTGGAGGGGTTGGATTGATTTGCCCTGGTGGTTCTGCACATGCGCCATGATAGTTTCCCCCCATTCTACAGAGGGGCGCCTATGTGCATGCGCAAACTGAGAAAAATTTTTTAAAACCCACCGATGTACACTCCAGCGCGTCAGTAGTGTAGACGCCAGGGAGCAAGTGATTGCGATTATCCAGATCAAATATAATCCGGTTAGAACCGGAGCAGTTTAACCCGCTCTCAGCACGCCGTCTGACCGCACCCAGTATGTGCACCGTCAAGCCAGCCCTTTCCTTTTGGTCTGTGGGCGTTGCTGGGGTCATCACTCAGACTGGCAGTGGACTATGCCAATCCCTGACGCCACCAGCCCTGCATTGGCCTTCTGTGCAGTTTCCCTACCACTAGCCATTCCTGCAGTCTTCAGCTTCATGGGTGAGGAAGAAGAAACTGAGGTGACGCCTGAGGAGGGAAGGGACCTCAGTGGGGCATAATGCCCTATAGAGTCAACCCTGCAAACCAGCTGTTTTTTTTCCACGGGGGCCTGATTTCTGTTGTCTGGACATCAGTCGTAATTCCAGGAGATCTCCAGGCCACACCTAGAGCCTGGCATCCCTGTCTGAGAGCCAGTTAGGTGTTGTGGTTAAGAGTGCAAACTCTAATCTGGGAGAACCAGGTTTGATTCTCCACTCCTCGATATACAGCTGCTGGTGTGACCTTGGGTCAGTCACAAGTTCTTTCAGAGCTGTTCTCTCAAGGGCAGTTCTTGAAAGAGCTCTCTCAGCCCACAGGGTGCCTGTTGTGGGGAGGGGAAGGGAAAGGAATTGTAAGCCTCCTTTGGGTAGTGAAGGGTGGGGTATAAACAATCTTTTTTTTCTCTTCTTCTTCTTCTGAATCAGAGTCACTGAGGTGGTTGGGCTGGAGGGGAGTGGTCATGACAGAAGGGGATGGAAAATGTTCATGAAAAGCCCCGGTCCCACAAAGTTCAGCTCAGCTCTAAAGATGAAATACAGCTCTAGCTGAATTCTTTTTGCTCTCTTCCCCCCTTCAAGGCTCACCGTTAGGATGAGACCAGCTTTTGAACCAGCTGTCGAGTTTGATTTTTCTCCATTTCAGTCTCTTTCTCTGTTGCGAAAAACGAGCTGTTTTTGCAGCAGTTTCTCATTCCTTGCCTGAATTCCTCCCATTTTTCTTTAGGATTGCCAGGTCCCCTTGGCTTGCCAGGGGGGGGGATTGGGGGTGTTCTGGGGGGTGGGCAGGGATGTTGCATGGTAACGTTCTGCATTTTGAGTAAAACTCTATGGCTTTTTTGGCTTAAAACCATTGAGTTATGCCCCAAAAGTAGAACATTGTTGTGCAATGTCCCTGTTTGGGGGTGGGGCTTCTCCCGCTAGCTAGCTGGCCGACAGCAAGCTCAAGCCCCCCAAAATTGGGGGAAAACCCACCCGAACATGGGGTCTGGCAACCCTATTCTTCTCAAAAGCAAAGAGCCAGTCCTTGTTGTCCTCTGTCTCACTAGAACAGGAGGTTCTTCAGAAGAACCCAGGAGGCATAAACACCCACCACCATTGTAGGAGGTTGATTGGCTTGCAGCCTCCCCAAATGTTGTAATTGGCCCTGTCCCTTCTGGCAGCCATTTTGTGATTGGGCCTGTCCCACATCATGGCGCCCATTTTACGACTGGGCCTGTTCCTCATTGCAGACAGGTTCGTGATTGGGACTGACCTTTGTGGCCACCATTTTTGTGATTGGGCCTGTTCCCCAAGGCAGCCATTTTGCAATTGGCTCATTTGTCCCATGGCAGCCATTTTGTGATGGGCCCTGTCCCCCAAGGCAACCATTTTGTGATTGGGCATGTCCCACATCATGGCAGCCATTTTGTGATTGTCTTATTTGCCCCATGGCAGCCATTTTGTGGTTAGCCCGGTCCCCAAGGCAGCCATTTTGCAGTTGGCTCAATTACACCATGGCAGCCATTTTGTGATGGGCCGTGTCCCCCAAGGCAGCCATTTTGGTGCCCACTCCCTGTTTTCAAAATTCCATAGGTTCCCACAGGCTCAATGAAATTAGGGACCCCGGCGTATGACCTAAAAACCGCATAAAATGGCATTAAAAAAAAATTAGGAAGTGCAGTCAAAATGAGGTGGGTTGAAACCAGTGAAAACAATGCACATTTTTTTAAAAAGCAAAGAAATGCCTCATTGCTGCTTCCCATGAGGAGACGAGAGGCGCAGAAACATTATTGTTTTTTAAGGCTTTGGAACAGTCAGCCAGTCTTTCAGGGCCTTAAGATTTCGTATTTAGGGCAGTGGTGTTTTCTGATCTAGTGTGCTGAGCACATACCTCTAGGGAGTCCTTAGGCTTGTGTCTGTGTGCAGTTAGAACGATAATGAATTTGAACTTTTTTTGTGGGTGGGTGGGTGAGTGTCTCCTGATAAATATAGATTTGAGAACCCTCTTCCTCTGCCAAAGAGAAAGTTCTGCCGGGCAGGGAATGGTCGGGCGTGTTTAGGTCAGAGCTTTTATAGAACGACTTGCAAAAAACACCCTTTCATTATTTCTGTGACATCTCCTGTCTTGAATGGAATGGGAACATCCTGTTTCCAAACCATAAATTGGGCTTCTAATAAAATTGCATCTCCTTAGCTTTCAGCGCACATCGGGGAAGCGGCGTGGATTTTTGTTCTTCTTAATACACTTGGCCGGCTTGGGCTGGGTTGCCAACCTCCAGGTGGTAGCTGGAGATCTCCTGCTGTTACAACTGATATTCAGGCGACAGGGATCAGTTCCCCTGGAGAAAATGGCTGCTTTGGCAGGTGGACTCTATGGCATTATACCCCACAGAAATCCGTCCCCTCCCCAAACCCTGCCCTCCTAAAGCTCTACCCCCAAAATCTCCAAGCATTTCCCAACCTGGAGCTTGGAACCCTAAATTTGGGTTTAGTGTTTTAATTAGTGCTTATATTTGTGTATTCCTCTAAAGGTTCTTAAGGCTGATCTTTCATGCGGTTTGTTTAACCTCTTTGAGCCTGCAGGCACCTTTGGCATTCTGACACAACATGGTGGGCGCAGCCGCAGAATGGCGGCCCCAAAATTTTTGCCGCGTGAGGCAGAGCCAGAGACACAGAATGATCACCATAGCTTGACTTCAGTCCCACAAGTGAAGATTTTTGTGCTGTGGTGGGCAGCAGTGTTCCCTCTAAGCTGAGTTAGTGTGAGCTAGCTCACAGGTTTTTTAGCCTCCAGCTCACACATTTTTGTCTTATCTCAGGAAGGATGGCTCCAAAGCAAACTGATTTATGCAGTAGCCAAATCCTTGCTCACAACTTTAATGCCAGTAGCTCACATAGTAGACCTTTTGCTCACATAACTCCACAGCTTAGAGGGAACATTGGTGGGCAGCTGCTGACAAAGCAACATTTTAAAAAATCTGCACAGCCAGTCAAAGACTCCAGTAGCCATTCCGAAGCCCTGTTGGGCAAAAAGCCCCACCCACTTCCTAAAAACACCTGGCGTGCACCAGAAAAGGTGTCAGCGGTTGCCATGGCGCCCACGAGCACCATGGTTGGGGACATCGTTTTCACGAGGGCATCGTTTTCACGAGGGCATCGTTTTCACGAGGAGCCTTCGGGTCTCTTTCAGGGTGGACCGGTGGGATAAAAACTGTCTAAATAAAAAAAAAACAATAAATACTGTTTTCTCAGCAGACAGATGATCCACAAAATTCTCACATGATGTTGTACCCAGCTGTGCATGCCCCCCATGGGCAGGGGTCATTTCCTGCAGGAGCGTGCAGGAGTGGAGCTCCGGCAGTAAAGAGCCCAGGAGGCGGGCACATGCAACAAGCCCCACCCCCTGCTCCTAGCAGCCCTCAGGCAGAGCAAGAAGCAGCCAGGTAAGTTGCAGAGCCCCCCCTGGCCCCCTGGCCCAAAACAGTCCAGTGGCACCTTTAAGACCAAGTTTTATTCAGGTACAAGCTCTCCCTCCTCTGTGAGGACAAATCTGCAAATCCCCCCCCCCAATAGCTAGCAATCCAAAACAGTCCAGTGGAGCCTGAGCGGTGGGTGTTGCCTTCTGACACACTTCCGGTGCTAATGAGCTCCTGCACCTCTTTTTCTACGAAATGACCCCTGCCCATGGGTATTACTCAGGCTGTAGGTTGGATTCACAGGTTCCCTTCTAGGAATTGAGCTACTGCAGGAAGATTCCTTCAGTGGGAGGAAAAGAGCCTATCTGTTCACAGTGGAAAGAGTACCTTTTGGATCCAATCCAGTAAGGACTCTGGCTTGGATCAAAAGAACCATGAGGCTTGTTCCCTGCAGTGCAGAGACCTTGGGATTCCTGTTGACCAGTGTCCAGTCATCAATGCCGCATGGCAGCCCTCTTTCAGGACTGAAAAATTATGATATCACAGGGGTCTGTGCGTCTGCATCGCTGTGTGCTTCTGGACCCGACTCAAGATACTGGATTTGGTTGTTATAGCCTCAAGTCAGCAGTCCAGGCCCAGCTTTATCTCAGGGAGCCTCTTCTTTCACATGGACCACTCTCTCCCATCCCAGCGCTTGTAAGATCTGTCAACAAGCCCACGTTCCAGATACCACATCTCGTGGGGGCAAGATTGGCCTTCACTAGGAGCAGGGCCTTTTCTGCAGCTGCCCCAGTGCTGTGGTTCACTTTCATTTAGGGCAGGGATCTCCAGTGTGGCACCCGTGGGCACCTGCCCGTACTTCCGCTGATGCCCGCCGAGCTTTTCAGAAAGTGGGCAAGGCCATTGTAAGGCAGGGCTTGTTACCGGCTGCCTTCTTTTCAATGAAGGGGTTATCTGTGCTTGCAGTAGCAGCCACGGGTAGCCACTGGAGGATCAGATCTGGTGAGCACCCAGGATTTCCTTGGGGGTCAGTATGTGTGGTCACATTACCCTTTTTAGGGTAATAATGATGATGATGTTGTTGTTGTTGATGTTGTTGGGATATGCAGTTCCCTTAGGAGCCGGTATCAGCGCCCACGCCTACTGAACTGGCTGAACAGGAGCCAGTCTGGTGTAGTGGTTAGGAGCGCGGACTCTGTTCTGGGAGAACCGGGTTTGATTCCCCACTCCTCCACTTCCACCTGACTGGATAGCCTTGGGCAAGCCGTAGTTCTGATAAGAGCTGTCCTTGAAAAAAAGCCGTTTCTGTCAGAGCTCTCTCAGCCCCACCTACCTCACAGGGCGTCTGTTGTGGGGAGGGGAAGGGAAAGGAGTTTGTAAGCCGCTCTGAGACACCTTTGGGTAGTGAAGGGCGGTGTATAAATCCAATCTCTTCTTCTCTCGTCTTCTGTAGAAGTTTGGGGTGGGGCTTGAAGGCAGAGTGTGTGAACTTGCACAGGGATAAGAACATTGCAATAACCCATGCCCCTTGCTTACTAGTTTAATTTTGGGAATCCATCAATCTCTGCCTGCCAAGGACTATCCTGGTCATCCGCATTACGCTAGGCGGGCCGGGCCGTTGATTGTTCAAGGGTCTCTCTATATGCTGCTCGTGCTATGCTTATGTTTCCCCCCTCTGGCTTACTTAACCCGTGCTCCTTTACTCCAAACGCTTTGCTCGACTCACTCCTCCTATCAGAAGATGGTCTGGGGAGAAAAGTGCCTGAAGTATGGAGGGCTCAAGAAGATGGGGGAGATTGCCCTGGCCCGGATACCCCAGGCAAGCCCGATCTCGTCAGATCTCGGAAGCTACGCAGGGTCGACTCTGGCAAGTAGTTGGATGGGAGACCTCCTTGGAATACCAGAGGCAGGAGGTGGGGGCAGGCTGTATTCAGCCACCTCTCTGAATATCCTCCAGGCCCCCAGTAAGGTGCCGTCGCCAGAGGTCAGCATGACTTCCAGGTGCATACACAGTGGCTGCACACACAGAGGTCGGCATGACTTCCAGGTGCCCACACAGTGGCTGCACACACAGAGGTCGGCATGACTTCCAGGTGCCCACACATGCGTGCACATGCACGTATGAAAAATGCAAAAAACCCAAAGAAACAAAGAGGAGAAGATGGGGAAAATTCAGCTACCCTCCCCAGTGCGCACCTATTGTTCCCTGTTTTGGATGTGAAAAGGTTTGCCCCTAGAAGGGCGGGTGTCTCCACGTTGGCCTTCGGTATCTGCCGTGCTAAAGCATCATCCCAGTCAATGGTCACAGCCTGGGCTCTTTTTGTAGAAAAAGCCCAGCAGGAACTCATTAGATTAATAGGCCACACCCAACAGCAGGAACTCATTAGCATATTGGGCCACACACACCCTGACAGCACAGCTCATTAGCACATTAGGACCCACCCCCCATGTTACCAGAAGTGTGGTCATCCAGCCACACCCACCTTTTGCTTGTTATTCTGTTTACCTTGTTTGTTGTCAAACCAGGGCTTTTTTTGTAGCAGGAACTCCTTTGCATGTTAGGCCACATACCCCTAACGTAGCCAATCCTAATGAGTTCCTGCTGTTGGGTGTGGTCTGTTATGCTAATGAGTTCCTGCTGGGCGTGGCCAACTTGGGAGCCAGCCGGAACTCCGTTCCTGTGCGTTCCTGCCCAAAAATAGCCCCTCACAGCCGAGAAATAAATCTCAGGCAGTTAACGAAGTGGTTTGAAGTAGAGTTTGAAATGGTTGACTCCGTTACCCGTGCCTTTAATGAGCATTTGCCAGTTAATGAATGTTTCTGTATCTTGGAGTTACCAGGGCCCACGAGCCGCTTTGATTTGTCCAAGAAACAGAACCATTTAAAAAAACCCACCTTTAAGAAAAATAGTTTTCCCTAAAATATTTCCCTGTAGGGTTTTTTTTCCAATGCACACACTGTTTTAAGAACCACACATTTCGTTTGGAGAATCTTATCGTTTTTGATCAGCAACCCCCAAGTACATTCCTCTTCACTGACCTTTTGTTCCATCCCACCAGTAGCTCAGACGCCTAAGGGCCCCAAAAGCCTCTGAAAAGAGAATCAGAAGAACGGAGAACAAACCAAAATCTGTAACAATGGGGGCACAGAGATTTCAGGACCGCTTTTTAGATTGTATCTTTTCTGAACGGCATCTTGGTGGTGTTCCAGCGGCTGTGCTAGGAAAAGAAAGCGTCGCTGCCAGAGATCTGGGGCTTGGCAACGGCACTACCCAGTGACACAGATCCGGGACCTGCTCAACCCTCCTCCCTCCCTCCCTCCCTAGTAGGCTCATTCCAGAGTGCTGAGTTCTAATTCTCAAAGCTGGTGCCGTTAATTTTGCTCGTTTTTTAAAAAAATGCCATCTCTCTGGCATCCGTGTGTTTGTGTGTGTGTGTGTAAGTGCCGTCAAGTCACTTCTGAATTGTGGTGACCCTGTGAATTAATGAGGAGCCGCCGCGGCTCAGAGGTTAAGACGCTGAGCTGCAGACCGGAAGGTCTGTAGTTCGATAGTTCGAGACCCTCGTGCTGTGTGACGGAGTGAGCTCCTTTCTCTGGCCCCAGCTCCTGCCAACCTAGCAGTTCGAAAGCAAGAAATTGCAAGTAGACAAATAGGTACCACTTCGGTAACAGTGTTCCGTGCGCCTCGGCGTTTAGTCATGCCGGCCACATGACCACGGAAACTTCTTCGGACAGTGCTGGCTCTTCGGCTTGGAAACGGAGACGAGCACCGCATCCCTAGAGTCAGATTTGACTGGCTTTCGAACAAGGGAAACCTTTAGTATAAATTAATGACCTTGAGAATGGGTCTATCCATCTCCTGTTGTGTCTTCCTCTTTTCCTGACGCCTTCAGCTTTTCCTAGCTCAGGGGTCCCCGGCCTTTTTGAGCCTGGGGAATTCTGACACAGAGTGGTGGGGAAAACCACAATATGGCTGCGTCAGGGGGCGGAGCCACAGACCCAGAGAAAGCCCAGCTGCAGGGGAGAAGATGGGTAATTAAAAAATCCCCTGGAGCCCTGACCTGGATAGCCCAGGCAAGCCCGATCTCGTCAGATCTCAGAAACTAAGCAGGGCCGACCCTGGCAAGTGCTTGGAAGGGAGACCTCCAAAGAAGTCCAGGGCTAGGACGCAGAGGCAGGCAAGAGCAAGCCACCTCTCTGAAATGTCCAGTCCCCAGTAGGGGTTGCCAGAAGTCAACCATGACTTCCAGACATGCAAGCTCTCTCTCTCTCTCTTTCACACACACATACACACCTCAAAAATACACTGGAAAAGAGGGGTGAGAGAGAATAAAACCAACCATTGCCACTGAAACAATGTTATTTTAATCCCCGTAGCCAAATCAGAAGCCCTTCTGGGTAGGAGCCCCTTGGGCCCACCCCCTTCCTAGCAACAGTTGTCGGGTGCTAAAAGTGTTGGAAATGCATGTGCTTACAAGGTCTGGCAATTCAGTCATTATAGGGTTAACTTGTTTGCCTAGTATTGCTATTGTTTAGACTGACCTGGAAGGGATACCTGGCAGTAAGCCAATGGGGAATGAGCCCGGGAAAAGTAACTTCTGCTGTGATAAGTGATTGGTTGTTTGTTCCAGGTGACTTCCTTTCTAGGGGTTGAGGAGAAGGACAGATTCTCCAATATCTCTGTGTTAGCGTTGACTATAGACAGCTTAGAAAATGTAGCTGTTAGTGTTATGTTTATTTGTAGTTATCCCATGTATGTCTTTGCTTTAAAAAACCCTTTATTTCTAAGGGTAAAAGGTACATGGAATAACTACAAATAAACATAACACTAACAGCTACATTAAGTATTAAATACTTTTGACTATTTTACAACAAAAAGAAGGTTTCAGTGGGTGGTACGGCACCCACGGGCACCACACTGGGAACCCCGCCCTAGCCTATACCCAGCAACAAAAAGCTGCGCTTGGTTTTTTAGTATACTCTTTCCACTACCAGGACGTTCCTAACAATGAGTAAAATCCCCCCAGCTTTTCCCTGATTATTTACACGTCGTTCCTCCTGGCATATTGTTCCTCGGTATAATTTTTCTGGCAGGTCACCCTGACTATTTGAATAAAACATGCATTTTTGTACATATTTTATCCCAAGCTGTGATCCAGTATTTCAGAAGCGTTTGGTTGAACGTCTGTTGGCGCCCTGTTCCCTCAGGCTGCTTGTATGTATGCAGGCTTGTTTGGGGTGGGGTGTGATGAGAAGCACAAAACGTGGGTCTCTGAGATCAGTTGCGGCCCCCTCCATGGTTGCACAAAACCAGCTTTGGTGTGGTGTAGTGGTTAGACTGTCGAATTAGGATCTGGGAGTCCTGCGTTCAAATCCCCACTGCTGTGGATGCTCACTGGGTGACCTTGGACCAGTCACATGCTCCCAGCCTTACCTACCTCACAGGGTGTTTTGGGGATTAAATGGAGGAGAGGAGAAGGATGTAAACTACTTTATTGGGTCCCCATGGGATCCAATAATGAGGTAAATAAAAGTAAAATAAAATTTTGCATGTTGTAGCTTCAGATCGAGACAGTCGAAGCGTGTTCTGTAAATAAACGTGCAGTAAGATACGTATCTGAAGAGCCGGTTTGGTGTAGTGATTAAGAGTGCGGGCTCTGATCTGGGAGAACCGGGTTGGATTCCCCACTCCTTCACATACAGCCAGCTGGGTGAACCTGGGTCAGTTACAAGTTCCCTCAGAGCTGTTCTGTCAAGAGCAGTTTTCGAAAGAGCTCTCTCCGCCCCACCTACCTCACAGGGTGTCTGTTGTGGGGAGAGGAAGGAAAGGAGATTGTAAGATGCTCTGAGACTCTGAGTGAAGGGCGGGTATAAATCCAGTCTCCTCCTCCTCCTCCTCTTCTTCTGTATCGAATAACAACTTTAGAGATGGACAGATGAAGGGAAGCAGGCAAGTCTGTTTCCATCAGTCATTCCAGTGAGTGGACGTGGCAAATGCAGCAGTGAAACTCAGAACTTTGCAAGCCTCTTAAGATATTACTTTTGATGTATGTCTTTTATGGATGGATCTTCTTCCTTTGTGTCGACTTCTGGTCTCTCTACACAAATCTTGACCTGACTTTAAGGGGAATAATTGAGTGGCTATAGCCAGTAATGATGTGGGTATGTCATAGACTTCCCCAGTAACTAATGATTTAAACTAATTTCCATTGACCTGACACACTCTTCTTGGGAAATTAAGCCAGGGAGCTAAATGGTAACTCAACATCCATTTGACAACGCGTTCAACATAAAAGAAATTTAATTTCCAGAAGTTCTGCCCTGTGCAGATCAATACAGTTAGCTGCCTTGGGGTAAGATTAATACAGGGGGAAACCAATGTGATTTTCAGAGGCCAAAACGTAATATTTCAAAATATATAGTAATGTTGATGTCAGCTAAACTTGTGAAATATCCGGAGTTTTATATAGGTTTGAACTTCTATGAGCTGTGAGTTTATAAGACGGATTTATGGTCCCTCTGTCTATTAGCCGTGATAGCGTAATGTTCGATGGCAGTATACTCATGAACAGTGTTCCCTCTAAGCTGAGTTAGTGTGAGCTAGCTCACAGTTTTTCAGCTTCCAGCTCACACATTTTTGTCTTAGCTCAGGAAGGATGGCTCCAGAGCAAACTAATTTATGCAGTAGCCAAATTGCTCGCTCACAACTTTAATGCCAGTAGCTCACAAAGTAGAATTTTTGCTCACATGACTCCACAGCTTAGAGGGAGCATTGCTCATGAATGCCAGTTTCCAGGGGCAACATAGGGTTGCCAACCTCCAGGTGGGACCTGGGGACCTCCCCCTACTGCTCTCCAGACAGTAGAGATCAGCTCCCCTGGAGAAAATGGCTGCTTTGGAGGGTATTGTGCTCTGCTGAGGTCCCTCCCCAAACCCTGACCTCCCCGGGCTCCACCACACAAATCTCCAGGTATTTTCCAACCCAGAGCTGGAACGTGGCAATTTGGATCTCATCGTAGAGGCATGAAGGAATCCGTGCTGGCTGACACTGTGTTCCCAGGCACGATTCAAAGGTCTGGTTTTTAACGTTTGAGATCATAACTGACTCGCTTGGGACCAGGATATTGGAAGGATCTGCTCCTCATCCAATGAACCTGCCCATGCTTTTTGGTGTGTGTGTGTTTGTGTGCGTGCACACATGCTTGGAAGTCATGGCGACCTCTGGCGACTCCTACTGGGGCACGGAGGACATTCAGAGAAGTGGCTTGATTGCCTGCCTCTGCCTCCCAGCCCTGGTATTCCTTGGAAGCCTCCCATCCAAATACTCGCCACGGTCGGCCCTGCTTAGCTTCCGAGATCTGGCGAGATCGGGCTTGCCTGGGCTATCCAGGTCAGGAACCTGCCCGTGATTTGAGCTCTGCTTTGGAAACACTTCTCTGGACGCCTTCAGTCGTGGCACCATTCTTCATGGAGCACGCTCGTCCAGGAAAGGCCTTATTCAGGGGCAAAGTTTTTTTAATTCTATTTTGTTGTTGTTGTTGTTATTTAACGTTATTTACAGTCCGCCTTTCTCACAGGCACGACACATAGAGAGTCAGTCTAATCACTAAAATGGGACATTTGGTAACCAGGGCATTAGGATTTTAGAGGTCTGGAACCACCAGAAAAAAACAGAAGAGTAGCAGAAGTATTCTCAAGGCACAGTAAGCAGTACAAAAATTACAGAAATGGGGGATCCCGCTTACAGTAGCCACGCACCGGAGTATGGACCTCCGTCTCAGACATATATCCAAGCAAGCAGTAACCAGTACAAAAATTACAGAAATGGGGGATCCTACTTACAGTAGCCACGCACCGGAGTATGGACCTCCGTCTCAGACATTTATCCAAGCAAGTTTGTAGAACCAGAAGCAGAAGCATAGTAGAAGTATTCACAAGACACAGTAACCAGTACAAAAATTACAGAAATGGGGGATCCTACTTACAGTAGCCACGCACCGGAGTATGGACCTCCGTCTCAGACATTTATCCAAGCAAGTTTGTAGAACCATTTCGTACAGCGCGGCCCTGAGCCCCAACCTGGATGGCCCAGGTTAGCCTGATCTCACCAGATCTCAGCAGTTAAGCAGGGTCGGCCCTGGGTAAGTACTTGGACGGGAGCCCACCTAGGAAGTCCAGGGTTGCTGGACCTCTGTCTCAGACATTTATCCAAGCAAGTTTGTAGAACCAGAAGCAGAAGCATAGTAGAAGTATTCACAAGACACAGTAACCAGTACAAAAATTACAGAAATGGGGGATCCTACTTACAGTAGCCACGCACCGGAGTATGGACCTCTGTCTCAGACATTTATCCAAGCAAGTTTGTAGAACCAGAAGCAGAAGCATAGTAGAAGTATTCACAAGACACAGTAACCAGTACAAAAATTACAGAAATGGGGGATCCTACTTACAGTAGCCACGCACCGGAGTATGGACCTCCGTCTCAGACATTTATCCAAGCAAGTTTGTAGAACCATTTCGTACAGCGCGGCCCTGAGCCCCAACCTGGATGGCCCAGGTTAGCCTGATCTCACCAGATCTCAGCAGTTAAGCAGGGTCGGCCCTGGGTAAGTACTTGGACGGGAGCCCACCTAGGAAGTCCAGGGTTGCTACGCAGAGGCAGGCAATGGCAAACCGTCGGTGAGGCTCTCTCGCCTTGAAACCCTGCAGGATTGCCATGTGTGCGCTGTGATTTGACAGCACTTTCCGCCCCCAAAGAGCTCTCATCAGATCTTGGAAGCTAAGCAGGGTTGGCCCTGGTTTAGTATCTGGCTGGGAGACCAACAAGGAATTCCGGGGTCGTGACGCAGAGCCAGGCAATGGCAAACCACCCCTGAACGTCTCTTGCCTCGAAAGCCCCTACAGGGTCTCCCTAACTTGGCTGCAACTTGACTGCACTTTCCACCTTCAAGGCACCCCTGACCTGGATGGTCTCGTCAAATCTCAGATGCTAAGCAGAGTCGGCCCTGGTGAGGACTTGGGTGGGAGACCACCAAGGAATAGCAGGGCCGTGATGTGGAAGCCAGCAATGGCAAAACCACCTCCAGACGTCTCTTGCCTTTAAAACTGTACAGGGCCTCCATAGGTCAGCTGGGTGACTTCACGGCACTTTCCACCACCACCACCACCACCACCAGGGCTATTTTTGGGCAGGAACGCACAGGAATGGAGTTCTGGCTGGCTCCTGAGTTGGCCACGCCCAGCAGGAACTCATTAGCATAACAGGCCACACCTAACAGCAGAAACTCATTAGGATTGGCTACATTAGGGGTGTGTGGCCTAACATGCAAAGGAGTTCCTGCTACAAAAAAAGCCATGGGTTTTGACAACAAACAAGGTAAACAGAATAAGAAGCAAAAGGTGGGTGTGGCTGGATGAGCACACTTCTGGCAACATGGGGGTGCTGCCTAATGTGCTAATGAGCTGTGCTGTCAGGGGTGTGGCCCAATATGCTAACGAGTTTCTGCTGTTGGGTGTGGCCTATTATGCTAATGAGTTCCTGCTGGGCTTTTTCTACAAAAAGAGCCCTGAGTCCACCACCACAGTGCAACCCTGTTACCTGCTCAGAAAAGCCCCCTTGAATAGTTCACTTTTGCATAGCTTACGGAAAGCCAGGAGAGCGGGAGGTTTCCTGGCCTCCTCAGGCAAACCGTTCCCACAAGGGGAGCGCTGCAATGGAGAAAGCACATGTACAGGTGGTTGTGGATTCTGCCCATTGCAGGTTGGCACCTGCAGAAGCCCCTGTTCACTTGAGCGAAGTTGGGGTGGTGGAGCATAGGGAGCGAAGCGGTCCCACAGATAAGAGGGGTCGAGGCCATGGAGGACTCTGTTATGTCAGGCCATGGAGGACTCTGTTAGAGACTGAGCGCCCAAACTGCGACCCAAAACCCACTTATTGATCGCAAAGTGCCAACACTGCAATTTAACCTGAATACTGAGGTTTTACTTTAGAAAAAACAACTCATACATTAACTTAAGATGATCCAAACAAAGTGAGGAAAGCAATCCCAAATGCTTTCGTTGACTTAAAATTATTTGGCAGAGAATTCGACACTTTAATGATGGTCTGGGCCTGGCTGGGGCGATGGCATGCGTGCCCACAGAGAGGGCTCTGAGTGCCACCTCTGGCACCCGTGCCATAGGTTCGCCACCACTGTTGTATGTGACAGCCAGGACCTTAAATGCACCATATGCGTGACACAATTTGGCTCTCAGCCGCACCTTTAAAAACCTCTCTGTCAGCTCCAAAGACTGCAAGGGAGAAGGAGGAGCTTTAGGCTTCCATCCCATACCATTTTCACCAGTCGAAAACAGCCACGGCGAGGAAGAGGACTATTTTCCTCGGGTCCTACATGTCTATGTTTGGTATTCTGTTGCCATTTCAGGATCAGGTTCAGAACTTTGCATTCTGCAAAAGCTTCACCGCTGGCTGTTTCCTCGATGACCGTTCCCTCCATGACTGTGGTTTTAGGCATTGTCCTCTCTGAAGAAATAAACTTTTTTCTCCTGGACTGTAACACTTCAGTCTGCGCACAGATCCCCTATGCATGTCTGAGGCTAGACGCATGGCAACCCGAGAAAAGGTTTTCTTGGGCTGGTTCTACTTCTGGCACTGGTTCCACGTTTTCTTAACACTGAGGGAAAGGTGGAGCTCAAAACCATATTCAGATATCCGAGGCCAACCTGGTCCTGACTGCAAAATCACCCCTGAATGGCCATAAAATGGCCTTAAATCTATGCAGAGGGTGTGATAAAACCCTATGATCAAACAAAGTGAAAGCGGCATGCAGTGTAGAGGGTACCACAAAACCCGATGATCAAAGGAAGTGAAAGCGGCGTGCAGTGTAGAGGGTACCATAAAAGCCTATGATCAAAGAAAGTGAAAGCAGCATGCAGTGTAGAGGGTACCATAAAACCCGATGATCAAAGAAAGTGACAGCAGCATGCAATGCAGAGGGTACCATAAAAGCCTATGACCAAAGAAAGTGAAAGTGGCATGCATTGTAGAGGGTACCATAAAACCTGGTGATCAAAGAAAGTGACAGCAGCATGCAATGCAGAGGGTACCATAAAAGCCTATGACCAAAGAAAGTGAAAGCGGCATGCAGTGTAGAGGGTACCATAAAATCCGATGATCAAAGGAAGTGAAAGCAGCATGCAATGCAGAGGGTACCATAAAAGCCTATGATCAAAGGAAGTGAAAGCGGCATGCAGTGTAGAGGGTACCATAAAATCCGATCATCAAAGGAAGTGAAAGCAGCATGCAATGCAGGGGGAATTTCTATTCCAATGTGGGTTTGCTAAAACAATGGAGGGAAAAGCCAGTGCAGGATCGTCTTTGGTCATGGCAACTTTGGAACACCTTCCTCAGGAAAATTCATCTGTATCCCTCTATTGGTGTTTTCCACCTGTGGGCGAAGACTTTTCTTGTTTCCTTTGGCATACCCCGGATAAAACGGTTACTGGCCCTCCTCCCTGCTTCTGGTGGTGTTGGTTTATGCGTTTGTACTGAATTATTTTATAATTTTCAATGTTCTTTTTAACTTTCCATGTTTCAAAGTGTGCCGCCTTGGGGCCCCAAATCAGGTTGAAAGGTAGCATAAATATGTTTTTAATAAAATAAAGCACTGGCTCTAGACGCCTTCTTTCTGACCTTTAGTTTTCAGTTATGAAAGGATTCCTTATTTTTGTAGAGAGCAGCATAATGAGGGCAGTGGTTCTCCAGGGTCCAGATACGGGAAAACAAGGGACTGCGCTAGCTAAACAGTTGGAACAAATGGAACTGTTCCAGCGTGTGTCGCCTGGGTCTTGGGATTTTCCGTAAAAAAGAATCAAACCATATGGGTCATCGGCAGGGGTCATTTCGTAGAAAAAGAGGTGCAGGAGCTCATTAGCATAACTCATTAGCATAGCTTATTTGCATATGTCACACACCCTGACATCACCGGAAGTGTGAGAAGGCAGCACCAACTGCTCAGGCACCACTGGACTCTTTTGGATTGCTAGCTATGGGGGGGGATGGGACGCGCTGATCTGCCCTCACAGAGGAGGGAGAACTTGTACCTGAATAAACCTTGGCCTTAAAGGTGCCACTGGATTGTTTTGGATTGCTATCGGGGGGAGGGGGACTCTGCAACTTACCCGGCTGCTTCTTGTGCCTTGTGGCCTGGAGCTGATGGGAGCAGGGGGCGAGGCTTGTTGCATGTGCCCACCCCCTGGGCTCTTTACTGCCGGAGCTCCGCTCCTGTGCGCTCCTGCAGGAAATGACCCCTGGTTATTGGTAAGAGGAAGAAGGACTTAACACTTACAATTATATATAGTATTGTGATTGTTATCATTGTAAAAACTTTTCGGTAGTGTTCTTATTTCCCCACAGGCACCACATTGAAGACCCCAGCTATAGATCTGTAAATACTAAACATGAAAAAAAATATATAAACTTGTTCAGTGTTAACTGATACGAGAATCTTATGATCTATGCCAAGAATGGCCAAACTTGCTTAACATAAGAGCCACACAGAATAAACGTCAGATGTTTGAGAGCCGCAAGACATGAACAAATATGACACACACGTTTGTATTGAAAAATATGCAGATTTGCTTTTTATTAACATTATAAATGAGACTGCCCAAAATAAAAACAAAAAGGGTAAAAACAGATAATGATATTTATTTGTCCAGTGATATTTATTTGTATGCTAATGATATTTATTTGTCAGAGAGAAAGAGAGAGAGAGAGAGAGAGAGAAAGAGATGTAGAAAGAATGAAAGAGGTGGAAAGAGAGAGAAAAAGAGAAAGAAACACAAAAAGCAAATAGATGGGGGGAGGGAGGGAGAGGTGGAAAGAAAGCAACTTTAATTTTACATGCATCCTCCAAGCCAGCCTGCGGGGGGGGGGGGGTTTGAGAATGCATTGAAAGTTAAAGCGTTCTTTTTTCCTCTGCTCCCCC
>NW_015175396.1:403832-413609 GCF_001447785.1 Gekko japonicus | reverse complement strand
TTAAAGCGTTCTGTCTTCCTCTGCCCCCCCCCCCCACACCTCAAGCCTACCCAGGAAGGGGAACACTGGCTGGGGAAGGGAAGACTGATGGGGGAGGCATCCCTCCCCTTCACTTCCCCAGCTGCCTTGCCGGGAGCCGCACAATATGTGTGAAAGAGCCTCAAGTGGCTTCTGTGTCACAGTTTGGCCACCCCTGATCTATGCCAAGGAGGGGGAAAGTATTATAAAGTCAGGGCTATTTTTGGGCAGGAACGCACAGGAACGGAGTTCCGGCTGGCTCCCGAATTGTCTACGCCCAGCAGGGACTCATTAGCATAAAATAGGCCACACCCAACAACAGAAACTCATTAGGATTGGCTACATTAGGGGTGTGTGGCCTAACATGCAAAGGAGTTCCTGCTACAAAAAAAAGCCCTGGGTTTTGACAACAAAGTAAACAGAATAAGAAGCAAAAGGTGGGTGTGGCTGGATGAGCACACATCTGGTAACATGGGGGTGTGGCCTAACATGCCAATGAGCTGTGCTGTCAGGGGTGTGGCCTAATATGCTAATGAGTTTCTGCTGTTGGGTGTGGCCTATTATACTAATGAGTTCCTGCTGGGCTTTTTCTACAAAAAAAGCCCTGTATAAAGTTATTTTCAGTCCTCGAAATGCAGAGTAAGTTTAGAAGTGAGGCCCACTTTAGAGGTTTGCGAACCACGATATTCGATCACGCGGGCTGTTCCTGGGCTCATTTCCCATTCCTCTTCTTTTGCCGACCAGGTTTTACTGGGACTTGACGATGCTGCTCCTCATGGTCGGGAACCTGATCATCATCCCCGTGGGCATTACCTTCTTCAAGGACGAGAACACCACGCCGTGGATCGTTTTCAACGTGGTCTCGGACACGTTCTTCCTCGTCGACCTGGTCCTCAACTTCCGCACGGGGATCGTGGTGGAGGACAACACGGAAATCATCCTCGACCCGCAGCGGATCAAGATGAAGTACCTCAAGAGCTGGTTCGTGGTGGATTTTATCTCCTCCATCCCGGTCGACTACATTTTCCTGATCGTGGAGACCCGCATCGATTCGGAGGTTTACAAGACGGCCCGCGCCCTGCGGATCGTGCGCTTCACCAAAATCCTCAGCCTCCTGCGTCTCCTGAGGCTGTCCAGGCTCATACGCTACATCCACCAGTGGGAAGAGGTGAGCAGGCCAGCGGTAGTCCACGTGGGGACAGCCTGACTTCTCTTGGGTAGCAAACAGGAGGAGTCCCGGCTGTGTGTTTTGAGCCAGGGTTGTTTGGCCCAGTGGGTTTTCTCATTTGCGTTCTAAGTACGGGTGCCAGTCTCCAGTGGGACCTGGGGATCTCCCAGAATTACAGCTCATCTCTAGACTAGAAATCAGTTCCCCTGGAGAAAAGGGATGCTTTGGTGGGTGGAATCTGTGGCTTTTATGCCCTGTTGTTGGCCCTCCAGAGTAACTGGTTGGCCACTGTGTGAGACAGGATGCTGGACCAAATGGACCCCCACTGGTCTGACTCAGCAGGGCTCTTCTTATGTTCTTATGAAGGCCTTGGCCTCTATGCCATGTTATTGGCCCTCCAGAGGAACTGGTTGGCCACTGTGTGAGACCGGATGCCGGACTAGATGGACCCTGACTGGTCTGACCTAGCAGGGTTCTTGTTATGTTCTTATTCAGGTCTTGGCCTCTATGCCCCGTTGTTGGCCCTCCAGAGGAACTGGTTGGCCACTGTGTGAGACAGGATGCTGGGCTAGATGGACCACTGGTCTGATCCAGCAGGGCACTTCTGGTGTCCCTTTGAAGGCCTTGGCCTTTATGCTCTGTTGTTGGCCCTCCAGTAGAACTGGTTGGCCCCTGTGTGAGACAGGAGGCTGGACTAGATGGACCCTCACTGGTCTGATCCAGCAGGGCTCTTCTTATGGCACTATACCCCACTGTCCTCCCAGCTTCCACCCACAGATCTCCAGGAGTTTCCCAACCTGGAGCTGGCAACCTTTTTCCCCTTGCATATTGTTGTTGCCAGTTTCAACCTTGAACCTGCCAGATTAATGGCTAGATCCAGCTTTTCAGGCACATTAGCATAGGCCTGGAGTTCATTTTGCCTTATAAGGCATTAGATTAGGTAAATAGATTGGATAGGTGCTAGCACTTTCAAATTTTCCACTGTCACCTACTTGCTTTCTAAGATGGGATGATATGAAAATCAGATCAGACTATTTTGGACCATGGGTTTAAATTTCAGAGCTGTTTCCCATGAAATGACATTAAAGCTGTGGGGCTCAGTGGCTCAGGAGCCACATGTGGCTGTCCGACATCTCCTGTGGCACACCGGTGTGGCCAGGGGAAACCTGGCAACCCTAGTCCTACCCCCCGAACACACCAGGAAATTCTAATATTTTTTTTTGTAAGATCAGAGGTTTGGATTTATGTTGCGAGCGCCAAGGTTAAAAACACATTTGTATGTTTCAGTCGGCACATAAAACAGGAAAATAAGACTTCCGTTGTTGAGATGACAACTGAATGGATAAATGAATGGATGAATGAATGAATGAATAGACATATAGCAAATACTTATATTTGGTGTTGCTTCTAGATATTTTCTGCTACTGGGAGCCAGTTTGGTGTCGTGGTTAAGTGTGCGGACTCTAATCTGGGAGAACCGGGTTTGATTCCCCAATCCTCCACTTGCAGCTGCTGGATGACCTTGGGCAAGCCATAGTTCTGAAAAGAGCTATCCTTGAAAAAAGAGCAGTTTCTGTCAGAGCTCTCTCAGCCCCACCTACCTCACAGGGTGTCTGTTTTGGGGAGGGGAAGGGAAAGGAGTTTGTAAGCTGCTCTGAGACACCTTTGGGTAGTGAAGGGCGGGGTATAAATCCCTCCTCCTCCTCCTCCTTCTTCTTCCTGTTTGTCTCCCAGCAGAGCCCTTTCCTTTCCAGTGGGAGCTGCCACCATACAGAATAGGCTCCCAGAAGAGAGGAGGACACCTTCCCCACTTATTGGCAGTTTGGTTTGCCATGATTTTTACTGAGGCATGAATGTTTTTGCAGGCATTGGTTTGCACTGGTCCTTAGTAATGCTTTTAATTTGGGTAACCCTATTTAGATGCAATGTTTACAAGCTATCTTTAGCCTGTGCTGGGAAAGGCGGGACAGAACCGTTTACAAATTAAGTAAAGGCACCGAACCAGGAGGCCTGCAGCATAGGTAACGTTATGCACTGTAGAGCTTTGCCTACGACAGAACCGTTTACAAATTAAGTAAAGGCCTGCAACATAGGTAACATTATGCATTGTAGAGCTTTGCCTACTGTAACGCCCCCATATAGGTCTGTGGTGCAGCAGCCTCATGTGGAATCCTGTGTGCCGTTCTGGTCACTCCATCTCAAAAAGGACACTGCAGAGCTGGAAGAAGCACAGAGGAGGGCAACCAAGATGATTTGGGGGATTGGAGCACCTTCCCTCTGAGGAGAGGCTGAAGAGTCTGGGGCTTTTCACTTTGGAAGAGACGGCTAAGAGGGGACACGATAGAGGCTTATACAATAATGCTTGTGGCGAAGAGAGTTGACAAAGAGAAATTTTTCTCCCTCTCCCAAAATACCTGCATTTGAGGGCATCCAACGAAGTGGATGGGCAGTAGATTCAGGGCGGATGAAAGGAAATACTTCTTTACACAAGGAATGATTAAAATGTGGAATTTTCTGCTGTAGGACGTAGTGATGGACACAGGCACAGATAGCTTTGGAAGAGTCATGGAGGAGAGGTCTATCCGTGGCTGCTAGCCATGGCGACTAAAGGGGACTTCCACATTCAGAGGCACTAAACCTCTGGATCCCAGGGCCAGGAGGCAACTTGAGGGAAAGGCCTTGGCCTCTCTGCCCTGTTGTTGACCCTCCAGAGGAACTGGCTGGCCACTGTGTGAGACAAGATGCTGGACTAGATGGACCGCTGGTCTGATCCAGCAGGGCTCTTCTGATGTTCTTAGGAAGGCCTTTGGCCTCTATGCCCCGCTGCTGGAACTGGTTGGCCCCTGTATGAGACAGGATGCTGGACTAAATGGACTGCTGGTCTGATCCAGCAGGGCTCTCCTGATGTTCTTATGAAGGCCTTGGGCCTCTCTGCCGTGTTGTTGGCCCTCCAGAGGAACTGGCTGGCCACTGTGTGAGAGAGGATGCTGGCCTAGATGGACCACTGGTCTGATCCAGCAGGGCTCTCCTGATGTTCTTATGAAGGCCTTGGGCCTCTCTGCCGTGTTGTTGGCCCTCCAGAGGAACTGGCTGGCCACTGTGTGAGAGAGGATGCTGGCCTAGATGGACCACTGGTCTGATCCAGCAGGGCTCTCCTGATGTTCTTATGAAGGCCTTGGGCCTCTCTGCCGTGTTGTTGGCCCTCCAGAGGAACTGGCTGGCCACTGTGTGAGAGAGGATGCTGGCCTAGATGGACCACTGGTCTGATCCAGCAGGGCTCTCCTGATGTTCTTATGAAGGCCTTGGGCCTCTCTGCCGTGTTGTTGGCCCTCCAGAGGAACTGGCTGGCCACTGTGTGAGAGAGGATGCTGGCCTAGATGGACCACTGGTCTGATCCAGCAGGGCTCTCCTGATGTTCTTATGAAGGCCTTGGGCCTCTCTGCCGTGTTGTTGGCCCTCCAGAGGAACTGGCTGGCCACTGTGTGAGAGAGGATGCTGGCCTAGATGGACCACTGGTCTGATCCAGCAGGGCTCTCCTGATGTTCTTATGAAGGCCTTGGGCCTCTCTGCCGTGTTGTTGGCCCTCCAGAGGAACTGGCTGGCCACTGTGTGAGAGAGGATGCTGGCCTAGATGGACCACTGGTCTGATCTAGCAGGGCTCTTCTTATCTTCTTATGCCTTGCAAGAACCTAATGTTTCCTTTGTTGGTAGAAAATTTTATGAGCACTTAGAAGGTCCCAGATTCAATCCCAGGCATCAGTTAAAAGGTCCTCCAATATCAGCTGCTGTGGAAGATATTCTCTGTCTGGAACTATAGACAGGGTAAATATTGGGCTACATGGATCTGTGGTCTAAGTTCATAAGGCAGCGTATCATTGGTATCCTTCATTTCATCCAATACTAAGTCCATCCTAGTATTAATGAACCATTACTGTCTGAAATCCGCTAAGTTGAATAAGAATGGTTATTTTGCCCTTTTAACCTACTTATGGTGAACACCTTCCAGAAATAAATTCCTTTGAACTAAACTCCCCCGCCCCCTATCCCTAAGCACTTTGTTATCGTCACAGTTATAGTAGCTGGATAATTGATCTTCCAGGATCAATTAGCACAGTGAGTGATCTTGACAAAAATCTACCCGGGACCACCGCAAATCTTGAGTAGACAGAGCTGTAGAAGCAGAAACTTATGGAGGAGGAGAGAGACTGATCTCAGCAGCCCCTGTGTTACTTTATAATTTTTTTATCCTACGAATGTTCCTGTTCTAAAAACAGACTTGCAGTATTTCAACAGAAACTGTTATTGTCACAGTTTCCAAGGCCTCTTTAAAACAAAAAATTCTTAGGCGGAGTAAAATATTTCATTTTTAAATTTTTAAATTTTTTTATTATTATTCTTAGAATAGAATAACAATTAGAATTACAATAGTTCTCAGGTAGAGTAATTAACCAGAGGTCGAGAGGGTTAACAGAGCTTGTATTATTACCAACGATATACACATCATATCGAATGCATTGTCTTTGCAATTTCTGGAATTTCTCCTTGTACTCTTAGAATATTCTAAAATAGGATTCCAAATGGCTATAAAAGTAGGGTTTATTTTTTCATCTGGTTTACGTGCCAAATCAGCTGAAATCTTGGCCATAATAAAGTGTGTCCACAGTTTATTATGCCATAATGTCAATTTTGGAATCTCTGGATCTTTCCACTTTGAAGCTATAGCTGACTTAGCTGCTGAACAGGAGGAGACTCAAAGTTTCTTTAATGTGAAAAGGTAAGTTCACACCAAACTCTAGACGTAGAAGCAGTACCAGTGGGTTGCGTTGTACTTGAATACCAGTTATTATCTGTTATTATATATTATTGATAATCAGGGCTATTTTGGGGCAGGGACGCACAGGAACGGAGTTCCGGCTGGCTCCCAAGTTGGCCACGCCCAGCAGGAACTCATTAGCTTTTATGCCAATAAAGGTATTGTATTTGTTTGTAACTCATTAGCATAATAGGGCACACCCAACAGCAGAAACTAATTCGGATTGGCTACAATTAGGGGTGTGTGGCCTAACATGCAAAAAGCCCCGGGTTTTGACAACAAACAAGGTAAAGAGAATAAGAAGCAAAGGGTGGGTATGGCTGGATGACTACACTTCTGGTAACATGGGGGTGTGGCCTAATATGTGAATGAGCTGTGCTGTCAGGGGTGTGGCCTAATATGCTAATGAGTTCCTGCTGTTGGTTATGGCCTATCATGCTAATGAGTTCCTGCTGGGCTTTTTCTACCAAAAAAGCCCTGTTGATAATTGATTTCCAGAATGGTTCTAGCTTGGGACAAGTCATCCAACAATGTAGGTAGTGCCCATTATTGCCACACTTTCCCCAGCATTTAGCTGTATTTTTTGAATTAATTATAGCAAGTCTATGTGGAGTATAATTTATTAATTTATGTTATCTGTAGCCTGCCTTTCTCACCAGGGTTCAAGGAGGAGTACACGGAGTGAGTAAATCAAATCGACAGGATGGGACATTCAGTAAACAATGAAATAGGATTGGGCTGCGGAACCAACCAGAGATTTATTAACAGAACTGAAGCAAAGCAGATTGTTAGCACGACACATTAAATGATGCAACATTATGTACTTAGGATCAATGCTCCCTCTAAGCTGCGGAGTCTTGTGAGAGAAAATTCTGCTTTACGAGCTACTGGCATTAAAGTTGTGAGCGAGTGATTTGGCTTCTGCATAAATTAGTTTGCTCTGGAGCCCTCCTTCCTGAGCTAAGATTTAAAAAAGGGTGAGACGGAGGGTAAAAAACTGTGAACCAGCTCACACTAACTCAGCTTAGAGGGAACACCTCTTAGGATCCAACTTGTACCAAATTGTACAACAAGCTTACAGCAAGCTAGATCGACCACGGTCCCTATTAATTTGTCCAAGTCGCTTTGTGAAACCTTTTGTACACTGCTGTCTTATTGCCCGCATAGAAAAAGCCCTCTTGAGAAATACAGGTTTGCATAGTTTGTGGAAAGCCAGGAGAATGGCAGCCTTCCTGACCTCCTCAGGCAGGCCATTCCACAAACTGGGGGCCACCACGGGGAAGGCACTGCCACGGGCAGCTGTTGATTTGGAAGTTGCCACCTGCAGTGGGATAGTATACCTATTGGACCTGCCTTTACCTATATCCCAGTGCCAGGCTTTGTGTCCCTTGCCTGAAGCTGTTTGGGAAATGATTTGGTTAGGTTTTGAAAGTCACATGGAACTCCCAGAGGGTGGAGGAAAGCCAGGATTAGGTCTGCTTTGGGGAAGTGGGTGAAGCTGTGGCTCAGCTGTAGAGCACCTGTTTGGCATGCAGAAGGTCCCTGGCATCTCCAGTTAAAAGGACCAAGCAGCAGGGGATGGGAAAGACCTCAGCCCGAGACCCTGGAGAGCCACGGAGAGTCTTAGACAATACTGACCTTGATGGACTGATGGTCTTGTTCAGTATAAGTGAATACAATAGAGGGCACAGCAAGGTAAGAGTAAGTATAATGAACCAGAAATTGCTGCAAAAAGTTCAAACCATTACAAAACAATGAAAATGATAAATGAACATGTTGCTGATGTGGTAATCTCAAGGTTTCTTCTTTATTTCATAGGTAGAACATAGGTAGAAGACGAACAGCTCGAGTTTTCGAAGTTCGTTTCGGGGTCTTTATCAAAAATACCACTGTGTTGGAGTAATTATTCACAACATCCAATAACAGGAATAACAGGAATTTCAAGTTCCAAATGGCTATACATAGCTCCTATACTAAATACTAGTTCCTTTACAACTCCAACACAGTGGTATTTTTGATAGACCCCGAAACGAACTTCGAAAACTCGAGCTGTTCGTCTTCTACCTATGTTCTACCTATGAAATAAAGAAGAAACCTTGAGATTACCACATCAGCAACATGTTCATTTATCATTTTCATTGTTTTGTAATGGTTTGAACTTTTTGCAGCAATTTCTGGTTCATTATTCTTACTTGTTCAGTATAAGGCAGCTTCGTGTCATGTCTGAATATCGGGGAGCAAATTTCTGGCCACCATGGTATCCGTGAGCACCTCATTATGGAAGAAGAAGAAGAACACATTCATAGAGTAGAAAGGGACCTCCAGGGTCCTCTAGCCCAACCCCTGCACAATGCAGGAAATTTACAAAGAAGAAAAGGAGTAGGAGTTATATTCTGCCCTGCACCCCGAGTCTCAGAGCAGTTTACAATCTCCTTCCCTTCCTCTCCCCACAACAGACACCCTGTGAGGTAGGCGGGGCTGAGAGAGCTCTGAGAGAACTTGTGACTGACCCAAGGTCACCCAGCTGGCTTCACGTGGAGGAGTGGGGAATCGAACCCGGTTCTCCAGATTAGAGTCCGCAACTCCTAACCACTATACTGAACTGGCTCTCCCTCGGAGAGTAACACTCTCTGCTTCTGAAATTGGGTCATCTTTCCTTGCTGCTCAAGTATCATGGACACAACTAGAAAACATAAAGAGCTGGGAGGGAGAGGAATTATGTTGATTTAGGTGTACACCAGGGACCGGCTCTTAGAAGCAGGAAAGTAAATCAGAAGAGGGAAAGAAATTGGCGCTTATGTGGGTGGCAAAATTCGTCGCTGAGCAGTCGGAAGGAATCACAGAAGGAACCAGAAGCTTGTGTATCGTGAGCAGTAAATATTCCTGACCTGGTTAGTCCAGCCTCGCCCGAGATCATGGGAGCTAAGCCAGGTTGGCCCTGGTTAGCACTTGGATGGGAGGCCTCCAAAGAAGTCCAGGGTTGCTAAACAGAGGAAGGCAATGGCAAACCACCTCTGTTCCTCTCTTGCCTCAAAAACCCCATAGAGTGGCCATAAGTCAGCTATAACTTGAAGGCAAATATATCATAAGAACATAAGAGAAGCCAATGTTGGATCAGGCCAATGGCCCATCCAGTCCAACACTTTGTCACACAGTGGCCAGAAATACCCGGTGCCATCAGGAGGTCCACCAGTGGGGCCAGGACACTAGAAGCCCTCCCACTGTCCCTCCCCCCCCAAGCACCAAGAATACAAAGCATCACCTGCCCCAGAGTCCCTATCCATACCTTGTGGCTAATAGCCACTGATGGACCTCTGCTCCATATGCTTATCTAATTCCCTCTTGAAGCCGTCCATGTTTGTAGCCGCCACCACCTCCTGTGGCAGTGAATTCCATGTGCTCATCACTCTTTGGGTGAAGAAGGACTTCCTTTTATCTATTCTAACCCGACTGCTCAGCAATTTCATTGAGTCCCCACAAGTTCCTGTCTTGTGAGAAAGGGAGAAAAGTACTTCTTTCTCTACCTGCTCTATCCCATGCATAATCTTGTAAACCTCGATCATGTCACCCCTCAGTCGTCGTTTCTCCAAGCCAAAGAGCCCCAAGCGCTTTCCCCCCCCCCAATAATTTTTTTATTGATTATTTAGTCTGTTACCTTGAGAGTTTATATTTATTTACATTTTCTCCCCTCCCTCCCTCCCTCCCTTTTAGTCATAGTATTTTCCCCCCAGCATAGAGTCTTGATCTTCCACTGAATGTCCTTCCTTCTTTCTTTCAT
>NW_015175396.1:393808-403270 GCF_001447785.1 Gekko japonicus | reverse complement strand
CCAATATTGTTTGCCAATCTCTTCTGTTATTTCCTGTAAGGGTTTTAAATCCCCCCCCCAAACATATCGCCCACCTTAGAATAGCCTTTAGTTTTTAGCATTTCCCACCATTTAATTTCTTGCACTTCCTTGTTTATTGTTTCAAGGGGGGTCCATCTTGAGACTTTCCCTAGCCAGTATGGATACCCTTTCTTCCAAATTTCTAATGATGCTCTTCTAGGGCCTATTGTTTGTTTTAAGTCTTTTGTCGTTACCATGGTAAAAATACCAAATCTTCCTATATTACTGTTGATTTCGTTCTCAAATTTAACCCACTTCTGTGCCTTTTCCTCGCCTATTTCTATTATTGAGTTTATTTGAAAGGCTTCGTAATAGGTGTTTAAGTCCGGGATTCCCCATCCGAGTTCTGACTTGTGACTATATATTATTCTCTTATGAAACCTACATTTTTTACTATTGAATATCCACTCTTTTAATATTCTATTCCATTGTTCAATTTTTTTCCCATCGATCCCAGAGGCAGTGTTTGGAATAGGTACATTAACTTTGGTACCCAGAACATTTTTACACTTCTTATTCTAGTTGATATCCCTAGCGTTTTATGATTCCATCTTTTCATGTCCCTCTCTATTTTTTCCATATTTTTTTCATAATTATCCTTTATCATTTTGTCAATATTTTTTTGCAGGACTATACCTAAATATTTAAATTTCTTAACACCAAGTCCTATATTCGTGTTCCTTTTTATCTCCTGCCGCTCTTCTCTATTTACCCTTCCTTAGGGTTTGTCATGATTACTATGATACCATCTGCAAATAGATTGAGCTTCATTTCTTCATTACCTATCTTATACCCTTCTATTCTTCTGGAATTTCTAATCCGTTCTGCTAGTTGTTCTATTGCTATTATAAATATAAGTGGGGATAGTTGGCACCCTTGTCTTACTCCTCCTTGTATGGGAAATACTTGTGAATGTTCATTGTTTACTCTTACTTTCGCATTCCCCTCTTTGTATATTTCCTGAATTGCTTGGATGAACCCTTTCCCTATTCCTATTTTCTTCATTATTTGCCATAAGTATTCATGTGAAGGAGTATCAAAAGCTTTGTACACGTCCAGTTTTAGAAGACCTTTTTTTTTTTGTTGGCCATGGTATAGGACATTTAAAATATTCCTAATGGGGTGTGCTATATTTCTACCTTTAACGAACCCATATTGGTCCCCTTTTATAATTTTTGGGATAACTTTCTTTAATCTATTTGCCAATACTTTAGCAACGATTTTATAATCTTGGTTTAGGAGACTTATAGGTCTACACGAACCTACTTCTTCTGGATCCTTCTGAGGTTTTAATATCAATATTATTTCTGTTTCCTTACATGGAGCCCCAAGCGCTTTAACCTTTCTTCAAAGGGAAAGTGTTCCAACCCTTTTATCATTCTAGTCGCCCTTTTCCACACTTTTCCCAAAGCTATAGTATCCTTTTTGAGGTGTGGTGACCATAACTGTACACAGTACTCCAAATGATGTCGCACCATTGATTTATACAGGGGCATTATGATATGTTTTGTATATATCTGTATATATCTCACGTAGACGCTGAACACCGTCTTCTATTTTTCCTTCTCTTGTGTTTCTTCCCCTTGATCTAGCATAGAGGTAGATCAAGATGGGTAGCGTGTTAGTCTGTCTGTGGCAGTAGAAAAGAGCAAGAGTCCAGGAGCACCTTCCAAGACTAACAACATTGGTGGCAGGGAGCGAACTTTCGTGAGTCACTGCTCACATCTGAAGAAGTGGGCAGTGACTCGTGAAAGCTCCTCCCCTGCCACAAATGTTGTTAGTCTTTAAGGTGCTCCTGGACTCTTACTCTTTTATAGCATAGTGGGTTTTGTGGTGCATGGGAAATAGAGTTGCCAACTTCCAGGTAGGGTCTGGAGCAGTGTTCCCTCTAAGCTGAGTTAGCGTGAGCTAGCTCACAGTTTTTTAGCCTCCAGCTCACACATTTTTGTCTTCGCTCAGGAAGGAGGGCTCCAAAGTAAACTGATTTATGCAGCAGCCAAATCACCCGCTCACAACTTTAATGCCAGGAGCTCACAAAGTAGAATTCTTGCTCACAAGACTCCACAGCTTAGAGGGAGCATTGGTCTGGAGATCTCCCAGAATGGCAGCAGATCTCTATACGGCAGAGGTCAGTTTCCCTGGAGGAAATGCCAGCTTTGGAGGGCAGACTGCCTGGCGTCACATCCCCAGTGACTTCCATCTGGTCAAACTCCACTCTGGGCACCCCAAATCTCTGAAGGTGTTTAAGAACATAAGAGAGAAGCCAATGTTGGATCCGGCCAATGGCCCATCCAGTCCGATGCTCTGTGTCACACAATGGCCAAAACCCACGTGCTATCACGAGGTTCTTCAGCAGGCCCAGCAGGGCCGGATTTAGATTTGCTGAGGCCCTAAGGTAGTGGTGGGGGAATGAAAAATCCCTTCTGCAGCCTCTTCCATTGCATATTCAAGGGTGGCTTATCGAGGGGCACTTCCTCTGGTTGCCATCTTGTGTTGCCAACTCCGGGTTGGGGAATTCCTAGATATTTGGGGACAGACCCCGGGCACAATGGAGCTCGAGGAGAAAAGAGAGCTCATGAGGGATGTGATAAGTTAAAGTGTCCTATATGTTCCATCTTATAAAGTGCATTGTGTATTATTCATAATATTCTAAAATATTATTCTAATATTCATAACATGCAATATCACCAATAATAATCAGTTTGTACAATCTAATTGCTACCAGTCAATTTACAGCCTTTTTACACAATCAACCCCAACGGGAGTTTCTAGAATTGTACACCCGCTTCTCCTTGCTTGAAAGTCTTCTAAGGGGGGAAGTTTCCTTTTGTGGTTACATTGAAGTTTAAATTGATGTTTGTTGCTGGTCCTACAAAAGGCCCATTAAGCAGCTGACAATCATAGATGGAGCGCTCCTGTCTTCTAACGCTGCAGCTCGAGTTTCCACACCTACGTGAAGTCTGGGAAGCCTGCAATCTTATCTCCGCCGTTCATGCCTGAGTCTCACTTTCTTCTATCCTGAACAAGAACTGGAACACCTTCCCCTGCCTGTTTCCCAGGCAGTCCTTAAAGCCAATGCAGCAAGCAATGCTCCCTCTAAGCTGTGGAGTCTTGTGAGCAAAAATCCTACTTTGTGGCATTGAAGCTGTGAGCGAACGATTTGGCTGCTGCATAAATCAGTTCGCTCTGGAGCCATCCTTCCTGAGCAAAGACAAAAATGTGTGAGCCGGAGGCTAAAAGGCTGTGAGCTGGCTCACACTAACTCACCTTTAGAGGGAACAGTGGTAGCAAGTCATGCTGGGCTTCCTGAATTTTCACATCATTTTATGTCAGTTTGGAGAAAAAGACAAAAAAACCCCACAGGTCAAGGTCAGAAGTACATTGTATTCTGGACTTCAAACATTTCATGGCCCCTTGAACATGCAGGATTAGTTTTTTGTCAAACCTTTGACTTAAAAAAAATAACTGCGTAGTAAAGATCCACTCATTGTAGCATATGAAGAAGTGAACTGCAGCCCCCCGCAAAAGCATATGCTGGAATAAATCTTTAGAGATGCCACAAGACTTCTCTTTGTTTTTCCTCGAAGTACCGTAGGCGCACGACAAGATCTTTCAGACCTTTTCGGCCATGCAGGGCCCCTGTTTTGCACTGGGGCTACGCAGGATAGGGAAATACGGTTTAAATCCACCATCACTGCATTGTTTCACTTATTGAACGCCTAAACAAATTTCCTCTTCTCTCTTTGCAATTATCTCTGGAAGGAAAAAAAAACCCAACCAATGGCTGTTGTCCCTCCTCCTTTCAAGGCGCTAATAGCAATTGTCTTTTTTTAAAAAAAAAATTATTGAAAGATATCCAACAAAACGGCAAAGATAAAAAATGCATTACAGGCAAACAACAGAATATGAAGTGAAAACAGAACTGTAAAATCCAAGAATAGACAAGGAGTAAACAAGATACCCCCAACACATTGACCCAAATCTTGCATGCTGTACACTTTACTTCAAAGAGGTGCTGATCAAGAAGAGATAGAGAAAGGATGTTGGCCTGCCCCCCCTTCTATATTGATTGTTTGCTTGTTTCTTTCATTTGTAACGAAAGAGCTTGTCCCGTACGTGATTCTGAGGCAAGTTATGTTGAAGTCACCGTAGCCGTTTGGACTGATTGCTTGCTGCCTTATTAAATAGTAGCTGGAACTTGAGCGTGTTCAGCGGCAATTATTATCTGGGCAACAGGGTTGCCAACTTCCAGCTGCGGCCTGGATGTCATCTGGAATGCCAACGAATCTCCAGACTAGAGATCAGTTCCCCTGCAGAAAATGGCAGCTTTGAAGGGTGGACTCCGTGGCATCGTACTGGACCGAGGTACCGGACTGAGGCCCCTCCCCAGTCTGCTGCTAGCAGTCCTAAATGGCGATTTAAAATATTTTTCTGTAATGTATTTCATGCATTCTATTTTATGCATTTTGTTTACATGCTAAGCTGCCTTGAGCCTTGTAAAGGGAGATAGGCAGCTAAGAGAGCCAGTTTGGTGTAGCGGTTAGGAGTGCGGACTCTGATCTGGGAGAACCGGGTTTGATTCCTCACTCCACATGCAGCTGCCGGTGTGACCTTGGGTCAGTCACAAGTTCTCTCAGAACTGTTCTCTTCCTGAGCAGTTCTCTCAAGAGCTCTCTCAGCCCCACCTACCTCACAGGGTGTCTGTTGTGGGGAGGGGAAGGGAAAGGGGTATAAATATAACAAAATAAATAGAAATAAATAAAGGAGATTGTAGGATGCTCTGAGACGCCTTCGGGTAGTGAAGGGCGGGGTATAAATCCAATCTCCTCTTTCTCTAAATAAATGAAACGAATAAAGGGATGCAAGGGGGAAATGGGCAAGAAACTCTTCTCCCTAGTTTTGGAGCTCCCTTACAAATACAGACCCAGCAGCTGTGTTTTGTGGAATGGAGGGGGAAAAGTTTATTTAAAGGGACTGCAGAATTACAGAATTACAGGCAGTTCCATCTCTAAAGAAGAGTTTCCAGGGGACTGCAAACGACTGCCACATCAGTGCACTTTGCTTTAGATGTCTAGCAATCTGTTACTGGGACGTGCCTCCTGCAGCAGAGAGATTGGTGAGTGACAGGTGGCGCAGATGTTGGAGCGCACTGACATCTGCCAGCTGAAAGATGAACTGTGCCTCATTTAGTCCGGGCTTTTACCGATGAGACGGCCGGGTTCCAAGAACCTGTAACCCTCTGATAACCAGGGCTGAACTGTGGGACCGATGGCATAAAGGATGCCACTGAGCATTTACAGAAAGAGACATATTTCTCTTTCCAATGATTAACCAAAACCCCTGACACTGTTAGGTTGCTGGAGGAATGCAACCAGTTCTTTCCCCTGCACCCACCCCATTAGTTTTCTTAATGTAGGCTCATACCCTCCAAAATTTCACAGCTGCAAATCCTGTCGCACTTGCATTCTTATGGCGATGGAAAGGGCTGTCAAGTTACAGCCAACTTATGGCAGCGGCGACCCCGTAGGGTTTTCCAGGCAAGAGACGTTCAGAGGAGGTTTACCATGGCCTGCCTCTACACAGTGACCCTGGACTTCCAGTTTGGTGTAGTGGTTAAGAGCAGTGGATTCTAATTTGGAGAACCAGGCTTGTTTCCCCACTCCTCCACATGCAGCTGCTGGTGTGACCTTGGGTCAGTCACTGTTCTCTCAGAGCTCTCTCAGCCTCACCTCCTTCACAGGATGTCTGTTGTGGGGAGAGGAAGGGAAGGAGATTGTAAGCTGTTCTGTGACTCCGAGTGAAGGTCAGGGTATAAATCCAACTCCTCCTCCTCCTCCTCCTTGGAGGTTTTCCATCCAAGTACTGACCTGGACCCAACCCTGCTTAGCTTCCAAGATCTGATGAGATCAGGCTAGCCTGGGCGGTCCAGGTCAGGGCGTTCTCAGAAGAAGGATCGACTGAAACATTCATTGACTAAAATATTCAGAAGATAATTTTTGTTGTTGTTGTAGAAGTATACTAGAAAACCATAAACATTCATTGACTAAAATATTCAGAAGATGTTTTTTGTTGTTGTTGTAAAAGTATACTAGAAAACCATAATTATCCTATAGTATATTGTCGGAATCAAACCCGGTTCTCCCAGATTAGAGTCCACACACTTAACCACTACACCAAACTGGCTCTTAAATGCTTCCCCGATCCTTCCAGGGGCTCCCCTCGCCCGCCTGCCTCAGAGTCGCTGGGGAGTGGGTTTGCTCTCCAGGCCTTTCCTCTGTAGCCACACACGCAGAGGTGTGGCCAACTCTGAAACCAGCTGGAACTCCGTTCCTGTGCGTTCCTGCCCCAAAAATAGCCCTGGATCAGTAAATAATCCAAAACTTATGCCTGCAGGTACAGGGCATGAAATGGATATGAAATGGCAGACTTTGTATTGCAGGGTGCCTTAGTTATCATGTACATGGGTTCACCTGGAAATGTGCTAGAGCGAGAGGAATGGACCAAGAAGAATAACTCTAGCAACTCACACTGAAAATGTTAGCAAGGCATACCTTGTAGTGACGCATATGGGGGCACTGATTGACCAGAGATTGGGACCAGGGACAACCAAAGGGTAAACCTGTTGCCTGTGGTAGAAAACACTGTCAAGTCGCAGCTGACTTATGGTGGCCTCGTAGGGTTTCCAAGGCTAGAGGTCATCAGAGGTGGTTTGCCATTGCCTGCCTCTAACTTCCTTGGTAGTCTCCCATCCAAGTCGTAACCAGAGCCGACCCTGCTTAGCTTCTGAGTTCTGACAAGATCAAGGTAGCCTGGGCCATCTGGGTCACAGCAATGGCAGGTCGAAGTCCCACCTATCAGCTTTTATTGCACTGATGCTGCATGGGCGCTAGCCAAGCTCCAGCAATGTGTGGATGTCCTGTCCCCATTGTGGCATGCAAAGACAACAGTTGGAAACAGGCAGAAACTAGCTCTGCTGGGGCCTTGGGCACATAGCCCATATGTTCTACCACTGAGTAGGCTCGCCTGAGGCTAGCAACCGCTAGGAGAGTTCTGTGGGTGGAAGTCCTATCCATCCGGTGTCTCCCGGTGCGGTGATGTCACTTCCGGCACAAACCGGAAGTGACATCAACACATCGGGGGTGCTGCTCTAACATGGGCCTGAAACGATAGTTTTCCCCACAGAGTTTGGAATGAACGGTAGAGTGTCACCTGATGCATTGACATCATGACATGGTGGGGAGAATATTGTTCCCCCCACATTTTCCCCCATTGCCCAAGCAAGGAGGCCATTGGGCTACCAGCAGGAGACCTGGTAGACCTATCCATGAGCCGTGGCTAGGGTTGCCACCTCTGGGATGAAAATACCTGGATATTGGGGGTGGAGCCTGGGGAAGGTGGGACTTGGGGAGAGGTGGGTCCTCATTGGGGTTCAATGCCACAGAGCCCACCTACCAAAGCAGCCATTTTCTCCAAGGGACCTGAACTTGGTCGTCTGGAGATCACGTGTAATACCAGGAGATCTCTAGGCCCCACCTGGAGGTTGGCAACCCAATGGCCCATCCTTCCCCCACATGGATGTTTTCATCATAGGGTTGCCAGGTCCCTCATGGTCATTGGCGGGGTATGGGGGAGCAGGGTTGCCAGATCCATGTTGGGAAACTCCTGGAGATTTGGAGGCGGAACCTGGGGAGGACAGAGACCTCAGTGGGGTACGGTGCCACAGAGTCCACCCTCCAAAGCATCTATTTTCTCCAGTGGAGCTGATCTCTGTAGTCTGGAGATGAGCTGTAATTCCAGGAGATCCCCAGGTCCCACCTGGAGGCTGGCATCCCTATCCCTATTTCATTACTCACTTTCTTTCCTTGGGGACTGTTAAATCAGTTCAGTAATATAATAACTAGAGGGGGGAAAGGAAGAAATCAAGCACGAGGGAAAGCAAATGGAAGAGGAAAGCATAATTCTTTCTCTTCCTGTAAAAAAAAAAATGTGGGTTTTTATTTTGTTTTATTTGTCCCCCGTAGGAAGTTTTCACGCTGTTGCAGAAATCAAGGGTTTTCCGCCTGGCTGATGAAAACGCCTAATTTCTAAAAAAGAACAATGTGGAAACGGGAGTTACATAATGAACTATAAAGCAGAGTCAAATATTTGAGTAGTTTCATAGCTACGCCTTGAAGCTCGGCGTGCCTGAAAGAGGCAGAGTGCTCTCCGCGAGTACCTTATGGCGACAATTTGAATTTAATGTCGTATTTCTCAATGGGGAAAGTTGATGAGAGGAAATGGATTGCCTGGGGCGGTCGAAACGGAGACGGCAGGGGGAAAAAAAATAAGTGTTTGATTTAGGGAAGCGATGATTAAGGAGCGGGAAGGAAGAGGATGGGCATTTATGCAGAACGCAGAGCAGGCCAGGGAGGCGTTGTAGAGCATCTTCTTGGCATGCAGAAGGTCCCGGGTTCGATCCCCAGCATCTCGACTTCAAAGGATCTGACAGTAGGTGATGTGAAAGACCTCTGCCTGAGACCCTGGAGAGCCGTGTGATGCTACTTCAAGGGAAGGGGGGATTTGCAGACTAGAAGGGCTGGAGAAAAGTGCTGGGTCTGGAATGTTGCAGGTGTCCCTAAGTGGTTGTTGGGCAAGACGGCATTCTGTTTCCAGGCGCAATTCAGAGTGCTGGTTTTGACTTTGGGAGTCCTTAAGAAGAAGAGATTGGATTTATACCCCGCCCTTCGCTCGGAGTCTCAGAGCAGCTTAGAAACTCCTTTCCTTTCCCCTCCCCACAACAGACACCCTGTGAGGTAGGTGGGGCTGAGAGAGCTCTTTCCAGAACTGTCCTTGAGAGAACAGCTCTGACAGAACTATGGCTTGCCCAAGGTCATCCAGCAGCTGCAAGGGGAGGAGTGGGGAATCTGTGATCAGGGCACTATTTACTCTGGTGGTGGGTCCCTCCTTCCTCCCTCCCCTCCCTCCCTCCCTTCTCCATAGTTTTGGCGCTGTGAAAGATGCACAGGGAAAAGGGGGCTCAATTAATTAATTTTTAAAATATTCATATTTTATTTACTTATTTAAAACACTTTATTCTGCCTTTCCACCCGATCAGGATCCTCAGGGCAGCAAAGATGAAAACATTAATTCGTTTTTTGCTTCCCCCGCCCTCACAGGGCTGAAAGCTGCTTCTTCTTAGTGTTAATAGGGTTGCCGACTCTCAGTTGGGAAATTCCCGGAGACTTGGAGGTGGAGCCTGGGGTGGGTGGGGCTTGGGAAAGGGAGGGACCTGAGTGGGAAATCACACCGTGATGCTCACCTTCCAAAGCAGCCGTTTTCTCCGGGGGAACTAATCTCTTATTGTCTGGGGAATCTGCTGTAATTCTATGAGATCTCTAGACCCCTCCTGGAGGTTGGCAGGTC
>NW_015175396.1:378118-393785 GCF_001447785.1 Gekko japonicus | reverse complement strand
GGAGCCCTCTTTATCTCCTCTGGTGAGCCCTTCGGCACAATACGTGGTGTTACAAGAGAGAAATCCTAGGCTTCGGCAGAGGAGGATCGTACCCTCCCTGGGGAAGGAAGAGCAAGCAGTAACTAGTTCGAAGAACGCAACCCTCTCCCCCCCCCACCCCTCTTCCCCCTCTTCAAAGCAGGCCTGTTAATTGGCTTTTTTACGAAAGAGCAAGCAGTAACTAGTGCGAAGAATGCACCCCCCGCCCCTCTTCCCCCTCTTCAAAGCAGGCCTGTTAATTGGTTTTTTAAAAAACTGCGAAATCTAATCACAGATCACTTGCTTCTCTTCTAGCTTGGCCCTTGGAGGGTCAGCCATGTAATGGGGAGAGGAGAGGAGATTAACTGAAAAAAGGAGAGTTGCCGGCAATATTCCCTCTGAGCTGTGGAGTCTTGTGAGCAAAAATTTTACTTTGTGAGCTACCGGCATTAAAGTTGTGAGCGAGCGATTTGGCTTCTTGCATAAATTAGTTTGCTCTGGAGCCCTCCTTCCTGAGCTGAGGCAAAAATGTGTGAGCCAGAGGCTAAAAAACTGTGAGCAAGCTAACAGTAACTCAGTTTAGAGGGAACCCTGGTTGCCAGTCTCCATGGTGGGGCCTGGAGATTCACGACAGATATCAGTTCCCCGGGAGGAAATAGCTGCTTTGGAGGGTGGACTCTGCGGCACTGTACCAAGCTGAGGTCCTCTCCTCTCTCCAAACCCCGCCCTCTCCAAGCTCCACCCCTAGATCTCCAGGAATTTCCCAACCCGGCTTTGGCAACTCTAAAAGGAGAGGCAGTTTGGTGTAGTGGTTAGGAGCACGGACTCTAATCTGGGAGAGCCGGGTTTCATTCACCACACCTCCACATGCAGCCAGCTGTGTGACCTTGGGTCAGTCATAAGTTCTCTCAGAGCTGTTCTCTGGAGATCTCTCAGCCCCACCTACCTCACAGGGGTGTCTGTTGTGGGGGAGGGGAAGGGAAAGGAGTTTGTAAGCCACTCTGAGACTCCTTTGGGTAGTGAAGGGCGGGGTATAGATCCAATCTCTTCTTCTTCTTCTTTTACCTCACAGGGTGTCTGTTGTGGGGAGGGGGAGGGAAAGGAGTTTGTCAGCCGCTCTGAGACACCTTTGGGTAGTGAAGGGCAGGGTATAAATCCAATCTCTTCTTCTTCTTTTACCTCACAGGGTGTCTGTGGTGGGGAGGGGAAGGGAAAGGAGTTTGTGAGCTGCTCTGAGACTCCTTTGGGTAGTGAAGGGTGGGGGATAAATCCAATCTCTTCTTCTTCTTTTACCTCACAGGGTGTCTGTGGTGGGGAGGGGAAGGGAAAGGAGTTTGTCAGCCGCTCTGAGACACCTTTGGGTAGTGAAGGGCGGGGTATAAATCCAATCTCTTCTTCTTCTTCTTTTACCTCACAGGGTGTCTGTTGTGGGGAGGGGGAGGGAAAGGAGTTTGTCAGCCGCTCTGAGACCTTTGGGTAGTGAAGGGTGGGGTATAAATCCAATCTCCTCTTCTACAGGATTGCCAGTGCTGGGCTGGGAAATACCTGGAGATTTTAGGGTTGCCAGGGAAACTGATCTCTGTCGCCTAGAGATCAATTGTAGTAGCGGGGGATCTCCAGGTGCCGCCTGGAGGCTGGCAACCCAAGAGAGCTCTCTGAGTGTGTGCCTTATGTGCTGTCAAGTCGCCCTCAGCTTATAACGACCCTGTGAATTTCCGGGCAGGCGCGGGGGATCTCAGTTTGCGAAGATCCCAGTTTGCGAAGATCCCAACACTCCGTTTCCCGAGTGCTCGAGGTGTCACACTTACTGCTGGCCTCCGTGCCCATCTTACTTCAAAGGAAACTGCACCGACCTCGGTTGGCCCAAATAAGCGAGCGCAGCATTTCAGTCCAACGCTCTGCTGCCGGAGAGCTGACATCTGTAAAATATCCAGCCGGCAACAACTGCGGTCCAATTTATCCCCCGTCACAAGCTATTCCCCCCCACCTTCGCAAAGCGGGTTATTTCGGGCCTGAGTTTTTCCGATAGGCTTCACCCGCTGCTGTGTGTCAGGCTAATGCAAAAATCTCGGGTGGGTGTGCAGTGAAGATGGGACCGACAGGCTTTTCTTGGATTCCAAACCTGAGAGGATCCGGCTGGGTTTGAGATTGCAGTCTTCTGTCTCTATCTCTGTCTCTCTGTCTCTCTCTGTCTCTCTCTGTCTCTCTGTCTCTCTCTCTCTCTGTCTCTCTCGGGGAGGCGGACACTCTGATACGCTTGGGTTCCTCTTTCCCCAAGCCCAGGAGGCAGGAAATTGATTGCACTTTCGGGGGGGGGGCACCCTCAGTCTTTTTCCTTCCTCTGCCTGAGGGAGCAGTGGATTTAGAGAGCTCCTGAGATTTTCCTTTAAGGAGCTCCTTTGATTGCACTTCGTTTTTCTCTTCCCACCTGTGTGCCTTTCTGTGTGCCTCTCCCTTGGTTTAGAAAACAACCAAACATTGTTCTTCTGGCCTCGTCTTCCCCGAGGCGCCTTTTGCCCGCCGCTTCAGCCACGGCGATGCCTGCAGCTGAGGTCTCCAACCGTGGGACCTCCTCCGAGGGAGAGTTGCGGGAGGCGATCCCCAGGCAGCGGAGTAACCCCCGCCCCCGGCAAACCCGCTTGGCCAGGGCAGAACTCCCGTAGAGAGCCATAGGCCGCTCATAGTCTAGCTTGGATCATGAAGAAGCAGGCTCCGGTTTTGGCGCCAAAAAGGTGCCCTCTACTGATGGTCCTCTCTTGGCCCATCAGGCCTGCTCAACGCAGCCGTCTGGCCACCAGGAGGGAAGCCAGGAAAGGGGAGAGCCCTTTGTTGTCCCACAAGGCTTCCTGGACTGGCTAGAACAACTGGAGAGCCTATTTGGTGTAGTGGTTAGGAGCGCGGACTCTGATCTCGGAGAGAACCGGGTTTGATTCCCCACTTCTCCGCATGCAGCTGCTGGCGTCACCTTGGGTCAGCTGCAAGTTCTTTCAGAGCTGTTCTCTCAAGGGCAGTTCTCGGGAGAGCTCTCTCAGCCCCACCTACCTCACAGGTCGTGTGTTGTGGGGAGGGGAAGGGAAAAGAGGTTGTAAGTTGCTCTGAGACTCCTTCGGGTAGCAAAGGGTGGGGTATAATCTTTTCTCCATCTTTTTCGTCTCCAATCAGTTAGAGAAGGGTGCCCTCTCCTTCTTTTGGAGGCGCCGCCCCTGATGCTAAGCTAGCCAGAGGAGTATCTACCACTGGGACTTTCGGTCAGCTGGTCACCTTGGGCGGAAAAGAGGAAATTCTTTTAGCCTGTCCAGAATGTGAACGGTTATCTCAGTTTTTAAAAAGGAAGGGAAGGGAAAAGTTGAACACAGCTCTCTAACCCTGGAGAAAACCTGAGGGACTCCTTTATCATCGTCGTCATCCTGTTCCTCCTTGGGGATTTCTACCTTAGAGGCAGAAAGCTGTAGGATTTTTAATGCTTTATGTCAGAGAGCGGTAAGCTCCTCATGAGAAAAAAGGCGGTGAGTTTACTTGCTCTGTTGAGGGACTTCGTCCTCGGACAACTGGCCTTCCTCTTCCAGATATTCATGAGGATCCTCAGAGCCTAAGTGGGAAATCCCTATCTTCAGATCTGTGGTCTGAGAAATTTGAATAATTGCTCCTAGTTGGAAAGATGCTTTTACAGGCAACCTTTGTTGGCCAAGAGGAGCCCTGGAGTTTCTAGAGGCCTTGAAGTAGCTAATATTTTTGAAGGTTAGTTGCTGTAGATTTTCCGGGATGTGTGGCCGTGGTCTTGTGGCTGGGATGTGTGGCCAAGACCACGGCCACACATCCCGGAAAATCTACAGCAACTAACCTTCAAAAATATTAGCTACTTCAAGGCCTCTAGAAACTCCAGGGCTCCTCTTGGCCAACAAAGGTTGCCTGTAAAAGCATCTTTCCAACTAGGAGCAATTATTCAAATTTCTCAGACCACAGATCTGAAGATAGGGATTTCCCACTTAGGCTCTGAGGATCCTCATGAATATCTGGAAGAGGAAGGCCAGTTGTCCGAGGACGAAGTCCCTCAACAGAGCAAGTAAACTCACCGCCTTTTTTCTCATGAGGAGCTTACCGCTCTCTGACATAAAGCATTAAAAATCCTACAGCTTTCTGCCTCTAAGGTAGAAATCCCCAAGGAGGAACAGGATGACGACGATGATAAAGGAGTCCCTGAGGTTTTCTCCAGGGGTTAGAGAGTTGTGTTCAACTTTTCCCTTCCCTTCCTTTTTAAAAACTGAGATAACCGTTCACATTCTGGACAGGCTAAAAGAAAGTCCTCTTTTTCGCCCAAGGTGACCAGCTGACTGAAAGTCCCAGTGGTAGATGCTCCTCTGGCTAGCTCAGCATCAGGGGCGGCTCCTCCAAAAGAGGGAGAGGGCACCCTTGAAGATCTCAATGATCAAAAAAGTGACTCAGCTCTCCGCAGAGCCCACGAGGCCATTGCCTTCCCCATTAAAGCTTCTGCTGCCACTTCTCGGATGGCAGGAGCCTCATGCATATAGCTTCGTAAATTGTCCCTAGAATACCCAGATTTAAATCAGCACCTGTCAAGTTAAATCAGAATCTGGAGAAGGCAGCAGTCTTTGCGTCTAATGCTAGCCTGGACACGATCAAGTTCCCAGCAAGGGCCGTGGCTTCCGCAGTGGTAGCCGGAAGACATCTCTGGCTCCAGTCCTGGAATTTGGACTCCCAAGTCTCATCATGTGGCATCTTGGCTTTTCCTGGGCGGCAAGCTGTTTGGGAATAGCCTAGTGGACATCTTAACTGCGACCAAGGTCAAGAAGAAGGTCATGCCGTTGACCTATAGAAGGGAGGATAGACGGCAGAAAAATTATGGTTCACGGTCCTCTTGTTCTCACAGAACGCTTCCATGATCTAGATCAGACTCCAAGCCACAGTGGTGGACCAAATCCAAGCCTAACTTCAGAGCCACAAGTCAATACTACAGCTCAGCCCAAGCTCCAGCCTCCAGTCAGGGAGAAAAACAACTGCAACGACAAAAGTGACGCCAAGCTAGCTCCGGTGGGGGGACGGCTTAAAAAATTCCATCAAGCCTGGAATTTATCAGCCACTGACAAATGGGTAAAAGAAACCATAACCTATGGCTGTTAAACAGAATTCGTCACCAATGCTCCCTCTAAGCTCTGGAGTCTTGTGAGCAAATATTCTACTCTGTGAGCTACTGGCATTAAAGTTGTGAGCGAGTGATTTGGCTCCTGCATAAATTAGTTTGCTCTGGAGCCGTCCTTCCTGAGCTAAGACAAAAACATGTGGAGCCGGAGGCTAAAAAACTGTGAGCTAGCTCACACTAACTCAGCTTAGAGGGAACACTGTTTGTCACCCCCACCTCGCGACAGGTTCCTGAACTCACCAGTCCCTCACTGCTCCATCAGGAGACAACGCACACAGGATGCCATCAGACAACCGCCGGTGATCGCCGCCATCAAACCTGTGCCATTATCGCAAAGGTTCTTAGGTATCTATTCTGTTTTTTTCATAGTTCCCCAAAAGAATGGGTTCTGGGGGGCTATCCTTGACCTCAAAGTCCTAAACAAGTTTGTGAGGTACAGGAAGTTCAAAATGGAGACCTTGAAGACCACTGTGGAAGCCCTGCAGCTGGAAGACTTCAGGGCCTCCATCGATTTGACCGAGATATATCTTCATGTCCCCATAACTCTCCAGGACAAGACAGTATCTGAGATTCACCTTCGGTCGAAAACACTTCCAGTTCAGGGCCATGCCATTTGGGTTGGCATCAGCACTTCGGATATTACCGAAACCGATCATCTTCCTTGTTGGAAGCCTGCGTCTCAAAGGAATCCATATCCACCCCTACCTCGACGACTTCCTTATAAGGTCACCTTCACAAGAGTGGGCACTCAGGGACATTCAGGACACGATCCAGTGCCTCTCCAGCCACGGCTTCCTAATCAATCTCCAGAAGAGCCGACTAACACCTGCCCAAGTCATCACGCATTTGGGGTCAGTGATAGATTCGATCCAGAAAAAAAGTGTTTCTTTCACGAGACAGAGCAGAGAAGATTGTTCAGGCGTGAAACAGGTTCGCTCTTCATCCAAAGTGAAACAGGTTTTACTTCTTCACCCAAAGAGTGATTAACACTTGGAATTCACTGCCACAGGAAGTGGTGGCAGCTACAAGCATGGACGACTTTAAAAGGGAATTAGATAAGCATATGGAGCAGAGGTCCATCAGTGGCTATTAGCCACAAGGTATAGATAGGGACTCTGGGGCAAGTGATGCTCTGTCATCTTGGTGCTTGGGGGGGTCAACAGTGGGAGGGCTTCTAATGTCCTGGCCCCACTGGTGGACCTCCTGATGGCACTGGTATTTCTGGCCACTGTGTGATACAGAGTGTTGGACTGCATGGGCCATTGGCCTGATCCAACATTGGCATCTCTTATGTTCTTATGACAGATGAATAGTTAGGGAAAACTAGCAGCTTCGTTGTTAAATTGCTATCAGTATTTAGGTAGAAGTGAATAAAGTTGCAGTGCTTTTCAACTCCACACCTTAGTTGTTCTGGTTGTCAGTTCTGAATAGAATGTAAGGTTTTCTGTTTAGGTTAAAAATCCGTAGTACTTAAATATTTGTGTCAGTTAACCTCATTGATATAACAGCCTAATGGGTCGGGGGGGGGGACATTGTGCACGGAGCCACGTACAGGGGACCTGGTCCCATCAAGAAGCTTCCCTCAGCATCAATCTTTTGGAGCTGCATGTAGTTAATCTGGTACATCTCCACTTCCAAGACCATCTGTCCCAATTGAACATATGTATACGGATAGGCAACACCACAGCCAAGGCGCACATGAACTGCCAGGGAGGCACCAAAGCCAAGAAGCTACAGCAAGAGTCAACTATCCTCATGTCCTGGACAGAACAACATCTGGCCTCTCTCAGAGCAGAACACATCATCAGCATAGCAAATGTTCAAGCAGATTGGCTCCGCCACACCAGGCTGGACCAGAGCAGCTGGTTTGCATGCAGAGGGTCCCAGGTTCAATCCCCAGCATCTCCTGTTAAAAGGACCAGATCGGAGGTGATGTGAAAGACGTCTCCCAGAGACCCTGGAGAGCCGGTGCCAGTCTCTATAGATAATACTGATCTCGATGGACTGAGGGTCTGATTCGGTGAAAAGCGGGTTCATGAGTCTTTCAGCAGTAGAGAGGATTCCTTTTTGGTGAAAAGAAAGGAATGTAAAAGAAGGAAACCCCACACAACCATATAAAACAGCACCTTGAAAAGCAGGCATTGGGCAAACCTAAACTAGTGAGTAGGGCATTAAGGCAGCTCTTCAAACATATGATCACAAAGGGCTTTAAAGTCCAGTGTGGTGGTGCAGTGGTTAGAGAATCGGTCTAGGGCCTGGGAGACTCCGATTTGTTCCCTGATTGTTAGCAGCAGAATGTTTGCTTGAGCAGCTACCTTGCACCTCTTCCTTTCCTTCTGCTTCAGGGTCCATGGTCTCCTTTCCCCTCATTTCCCCTGCATCCCACCGCCTCGTCCTTCCAGTCTATAGCTTGTCCCACCTATCCGCTCTTGTTCCTGGGGTCTGTCCTGGGTTAATGCTAGCCGAACTCTCACAAGAGCCAGATGACTCTGCTGCTAAAGTTTTATCCCCCGTGCCATCACACCGACTCTTTAAAGAGCCGGTTTTGCATCCGGGTGGGGCACAACGAAATGGCGAGCCGAGCCCTTACCCGTTTCCTGCGCGGAAGTCTCGGCTTGGCTTCAGACTCGGGTGCCGGGATGTGTGAAGGCTTTAATGGGCACGAGAGCCGTATTGCCAGAGTTATTTTCAGCAAGCCGCTGTGAAAAGAGCTGTTTCAGAGACAGTTTCGGGACACGTAATTACCTAGTTTGCCAGATTAATGAATTCTACTTAACCTCATTTTTTTAATAAAGTAATAAATCAATGAGGTGACTTTCTCAGGGCGAGGCTCCCTGTCTTGCTTTGGGTCCCGCAGATGGATTTCCCAAGCTTCGTATTTTTCTTTGCTAATGTACATCTTCTAACCAGCTGAAGTGCGTCCTGGGCAAGGCTCCCTCTAAGCTGTGTTGTGAGCAAAAATCCTACTTTGTGAGCTCCTGGCATTAAAGTTGTGAGCGAGCGATTTGGCTGCTACATAAATTAGTTTGCTCTGGAGCCATCCCTTCCTGAGCTAAGACAAAAATGTGTGAGCCGGAGGTTAAAAAACTGTGAGCTAGCTCACACTAACTCAGCTTAGAGGGAACACTAGTCCTGGGGTTGGGTTAGCTGAGGCTGTTTACCGGATGAGTATCTTTGGGGATCTTGGATTGGAGGTCCCCCTTGAGGGGCGGGGGATCAGGTGCCAGTTCCCCTCTTGCAGTCAACGGACTGTTCTCATTCATTTCCAGCATCATTAATTTTCATTCTCTCCAGGGAAACGAGTCAATTTAATTCCCCGGAGCTTGATTTGGCCACTTCCGTTCATAAATACAAGGATCAGAGGCTGAGCTGAAATTTTCCTTGCAGGGAGAATATATTTGATGCAAAAACAGACAGCTTGGTCAGCCTTGAAATGCCCCTCTGAAAGAATTCCCCCCTCTTCCCCCAAAATCCACATTGGTTTCTCCACACCATTTTGCCCATTCGCTGGCCTTCTGGGGAGTTGCTTTGGAGTAGGGGTCCCCAACATGGTGCCCGCGGGCGCCAGGGCATCTGCCGACACCTTTTCTGGCACCCGCCAAGTCTGCTTCAGGAAATGGCTGGGGCCAGGTAGGGCTTTTGTCCCACAAGGCTTGTGATTGACTATTGGCGATTCGATTGGCTGTGCAGATTTTAAAAAAATGTTGCCTTGACAGCAGCTGCCACCACAGCACAAGAACCTACACCGTGTTACTGAAGCTGAGCTGTGGCAATCCTTTTGTGGCTGGCTCCGCCTCCTGCAGCAGCCAATTTGTGGCAGCCGTTTTGTTGCTGCGCTCACCGTGCCGTGGCAGAATTCCATATGTGCCCACAGGCTCAAAAGAGCTGGGGGGGCCCTGCTTTGGAGCCTTTCTTGAAAACCATCCCTGCTCACCACAGTGACTTTATTTCACTGGGAGTATTAGCATTTCACCTTTCTATATTTGAGATGCTAACAATTAAGAGAAAAAACACTACCTCTACAGATAAAACAGTATTAGTGACACATCAAATGAAAACAGGGCAGCCCCGTAGATAGCGACATTTTGCTGGAGGGGCAATATTTTACTCAGGGGGCCAGCCAATATATGTCTGTATGGAGCTATGCGCATTCTTTCCTCCCCGCCCCGGACTGTGCTGGTTCAGATGGGGCTGATCGACTAACTGCAAACCAGTGTCCTTCAGAGCTGTGGAGTGCACAGCTGGAATCCCGCACCTTGTCTCGCGCAATGACTTCCCTGCGATCCCATGCAGCCCCCGTTCCACTGACAGGCATGTAGCTACTGTGGAGCTCAGGAGGAGAAGCCAAGGCTCCGTTTGGGGGCCCTGGAAGAATCGTTAGGGGGCTGGGCCCCGTGGGCCCCACATTAGCTACGGGCCTGAAACAGGGGAAGATCTTAAGCATCCTAAAAAGAGCATTAAAAAAAGCCTGTGAAAACCACACTCCCAGATCTTCCAATCTCTTAACAGGCCAAACGCCCATCTAGTCCAACACTCTGTCACACAGTGGCCAAAAATACCAGGTGCCATCAGGAGGTCCACCAGTGGGGCTAGGACATTAGAAGCCCTCCCACTGTTGGCCCCCCCAAGCACCAAGAAGACAGAGCATCACTTGCCCCAGAGCCCCTATCTATGCCTTGTGGCTAATAGCCACTGATGGACCTCTGCTCCATCTTGCTCACCTATCTCTTGCTCACCTATCTCAGGTACCAAGCACTCTATGTTGTCGAAGGCTTTCATGGCCAGAGTTCATTAATTGTTGTAGATTTTCTGAGCTGTATGGCCGTGGTCTTGGCATTGTAGGACCTGACGTTTTGCCAGCAGTTGTGACTGGCATCCTCAGAGGTATAACACAGAAAGATGGAGTACTCTCTGTGTCAAGGTGAGACGAAAAAGGGTAGGCAGGTAATTTATATCTACTCAGGAAGGTGGGGTAGGGCTGAGTCATTATCTTGTAGGAGTTCCCCAGGCTGTGACATGCTAATGGAGGAGCTTTCCTGAGGAGGTTCTTTTGCATATGGATTGGCTGTTGAAATTCTAATCTTATCTGTAGTGCTATTGTACGATGTAGAGCATTTTGTGTTTTTCAGGACAGGAAACCACGCCCTATTTATTTTTAAATTCTCTTCTTTCCTGTTGAAATTGTGTTTATGTTTATAAAAGCCCTCTCTTTGCCCTGGAGAGCTTATCAGAGTGGACAGTGCTTAGATGGAGAAGAGGCCTGATTCTGTAGAAGCAAATGTGGGGGACTTTGAAACTTTATTCCAGTTAATGGTGCTAGACCGATTTGACTCCAAATTACCCAAAGAGCTAAAACGTCTGGAAAAGGACAAAAAGCCAAAGGATGTTTGTGATGCCCTCCTTATTGGGGAGGACTGGTTTCCCTTTAAAAGTGTTCTTTATTTCATACTACTAGGTATATACGGCTGCCACCAGGAAATTTAAGGCTTTCCAAACCTTTATACTTTACTGTTGCTCTTACTATTTTGGTAGACCGAGTACAAGGCTTACGAGGAACTATGTGGTCCTGAGAAAGTATTTCTTTCAGAGCTGGTATATTTGAATAAAAGAGGATTTATTGAAATAATTCATAAATAAAAGGGTAGAACAAGGTATCTAATAATGTGTAATTAATGAACCATTGCTTGGTGTATCACACACAATATGCTCCCTTACTGACAGGGATCTTTCAGGTAACTTTGTAACACTTTAACTCAAGGTCATATATTATCACTGTTTCTCTCCAGTTTATCAGGACATACAGCCTTTCTTATCACTTGTCTTCAATTAAATGTTCATTTACTTTTTCCTATTCTCACAGCCTTCTTTCTGTTTCTCACTGAACTAACTTATACCATACAGGACTGCTTCTAACTTCCTTCATACCCAGAACTAACTGAACTTATCAACTGTCAAACCTGTAACTGTAAAACCTGACTGACATACATATCCGCTCATTCTCACTTCCAAAACCCCTCCCCCTCTCTGTCAACCACCAATCATACCACGCTTGCTTCTCTCAACCACTCTAGTCTACTTACCACCGGCATGCAACCAAACTTTTAAAGAGACACACACACACATAAAACAAGGAATCATTACAATGCTGATGAAGCATCAGAAATTGCAGGTTCAGCTGGTGCTAAACAGGGACGGGTTGGACTGAAGGACTCCTCAGTCGGGAACTGGAAGGGAGAAAGGGTTCTACAGGAGTGGAGAGTTGTATTCCTAACTCAAACAGAAAGGGGCTTCTGCTCAGTCAGAGGGTCAGAAAGCCCCCTAATTCAGCCTTCTGCAAACTATGCAAAACCGAACTATTCGAGAGGGCTTTCCTACACAGGTAATAGGGCTGCACTACAAAAAAAAAAAGGTTCACAAACTTACTTGGATAAATTATTAGTGACGTTGGTCTGTTATTGTAAGTAGGATCCTATTATGTAAATCTTGTACTGCTTAATGTACAAATTTGCTATGCTGCCAATTTGGTGCCTCTACCTCAAAAAAACAGCCCTCCACGGCCTCAGTTATCCCCAGATTGATTCTCCATTGTACCCTATGGGGACCATTGACTATAATATGGTCCCCATATGGTATAGTGGAGCTGAAACAATTCGGGAATCCTGAATATTTACCGAATCTTAATAGCATACCAGTATTGGGATTCGGGAATATCAGGAAATACCAATATTTTTCAGGTTCACTATACCCAAACTCCAAAAATACTGGTGTTGGGGTTTTTTGTACACCCTAGTAGCTTCATGTGTACTTATTCTCAGCTGAGTTCTCGGTGGGATGCCAGCTCCAGGTTTGGAAATAGATGGAGATTATGCGGTTGAGCCTGAGGAGGGCGGGGTTTGGGGGAGAGGAGGGACTTCAATGCAGTATAATGTCATAGAGTCCACCCTCCAAAGCAGCCATTTTCTCCAGCTGAACTGACCTCTGTCACCTGGAGAGCAGCTGTAAGCCCAGGAGATCCCCAGCCACCACCTGGAGGTTGGCAACCCTAGTTTCTTGGTAGTGTTTTTGTAGAACTCACACCTTTCCTTTTGCAAAACCAGAGGCTGCCACTCCCGGCACGGCCCATACCACAAACACTGCTTTCCCAAGGAACTGAGCGATAGTTTCTCAAAGTCTCTCTTCGGCTGGCTCGCCCATGAAGAGTGGGATAATTGAAAACTGGTGGGGGAGTTTCGCCGGAGCCCCTGGTTGGCCTTCCCCCCCCCTTCGGCTGCCACGCCAGCATGAAAACTTGCAATCGGTCCGGCAGCCGGAGCCCAGACTTCTTCCACGGCGGTGGCGGCTGCGGAGTCACAGTAGGTGACTCAGCACGTCTGCCCTTGAATGCAGTGCAGCATCAGCAGAGATGGACAAAGGCACCCCTTTGTGCGGCACCCTGCAGAGCAAAGGAGGAGGCTGACCAGTGGGATATTTCTTTCTGCCGTGAATGCATCCGGGTGGAGGGGCTGGGAGCGGTAGTGGAGGAGAGAGAGAGAGAGAAAGAGAGAGAGAGAGAGACACACACACGTAGCTGGAAAGAAATGAAAATCCTTGCAACGGGCAGCATCCCTCGCTTGTTGATAATTCCCCCGCCTTTTTTGTACCGAAGACAATCAAGCCCTGGAAAAGGCAGGCAGCAGCGTGCCAACGGGACAGATCTGTTGGGCTTGCCAGCTTCCAGGTGGGGCCTGGAGATCTCCCGGAATTACAAGACAACAGAGGCCAGTTCCCTTGGAGAAAATGGCTGCTTCGGAGGGCGGACTCTATAGCACACTGTAACCTTGGCGAGGTCCAGGGCTATTTTTGGGCAGGAACGCACGGGAACGGAGTTCCGGCTGGCTCCCAGGTTGGCCACGCCCAGCAGGAACTCATTAGCATAATAGGCCACACCCAACAGCAGAAACTCATGAGGATTGGCTACATTAGGGGTGTGTGGCCTAATATGCAAAGGAGTCCCTGCTACAAAAAAAAAAACCCTGGGTTTTGACAACAAACAAGGTAAACAGAATAACAAGCAAAAGGTGGGTGTGGCTGGATGAGCACACTTCTGGTAACATGTGGGTGCGGTCTAATGTGCTAATGAGCTGTGCTGTCAGGGGTGTGGTCTAATAGGCTAATGAGTTCCTGCTGTTGGGTGTGGCCTTTTATGCTAATGAGTTCTCCTGCTGAGCTTTTTCTACAAAAAGAGCCCTGGCCGAGGTCCCTCCCTTCCCCAAACCCCTCCCTCTCCAGGCTCCGCCCCCAGATCTCCACTGGGATTTCCCAAGCTGGTAGGATTACCAGCCTCCAGGTGCGGTCCCGGTGTCACAGCTGAGCTCCAGGCAACAGAGACCATTTCCCCCTGGAGAGCACGGCTGCTTTGGATGGGGGACTCTAGGGCACGATACCCTGCTGAGGTCCCTCCCTAGACTCTCCTCCAGGCATTCCCCAGCCTGGAGTTGGCAACCCTACATTTCTGAGTTATGCCGGGCAAGTTGTGACTCTGCACAAGGGAGAGAAAAGAAACGGTAGGATTCTCAGGCGTGCCAACTGCAGCAGGAGTGCAGAGTTCGGATCCCGCAGGGCAGCTGTCAGAGGTGACCGGAAGTGTCTGCAGGGCTCTTTTTGTAGAAAAAGCCCAGCAGGAACTCATTAGCATAATAGGCCACACCCAACAGCAGGAACTCATTAGCATATTAGTCCACACCCCTGACAGTACAGCTCATTACCACATTAGGCCACACCCCCATGTTACCAGAAGTGTGGTCATCCAGCCACACCCACCTTTTGGTTGTTATTCTGTTTACCTTGTTTGTGGTCAAAACCCAGGGCCCTTTTTTTTGCAGCAGGAACTCCTTTGCATGTTAGGCCACACACCCCTAATGTAGCCAATCCTCATGAGTTTCTGATGTTGGGTGGGGCCTATTATGCTAATGAGTTTCTGCTGGGCGGGGCCAACTTGGGAGCCAGCCGGAACTCCGTTCCTGTGTGTTCCTGCCCCAAAATAGCCCTGTGTCTTTGGGATGGCCCCGTCTTCTGCAAGGAGCATCGATTTAAGAGTGGCGCATTGCCTCAAAGAGGGGAGGAGAAGATGCGGATTGCTCGTTGGCACGCAAATTTTGCCCGCTGTCTGGTGGTGGTGGAAAGCGCCCTCAAGTTGTAGCCAACGTATAGCAGCCCTGTAGGGTTTTCAAGGCGAGAGGCGAACAGAGGCGTGGTGCCATCGCCTGCCTCTGCATAGCGACCCCAGACTTCCTCAGTGGACTCCCATCTAAGTTCTAACCAGGACCGACCCTGCTTAGCTTCCGAAATCTGGTGAGATTGGGTTTGCCTGGGCCATCCAGGTGAGGACCTGCTCTCTAGCAGAGCATAAATTGGGGGAAATAAATGGAAATAAAATGGAAGTAAAATAAAGTTGAAATAAAACAAGCAAACCATCCTCTAACGTTTTGGGGAAATGACCAGATAGCAATCTTAACCTTTTTTTCATTCTTGTTCGTAATGACACAGTGGATTTACAATCAGACCTGTTTGCTTGGAAGGACGTGGCAGGAGGAAGTACTTCCCCCCCCCCCCATGATGTAATGCATCATTAACTTGTGGAACTCACTGTCGCAAGATTAACACATGAAGCGGCCTTAGAATCATAGCATAACAGTTGGAAGGGGGCCATACAGAGAGCATCTAGCCCAGCCCCCTGTTCAGTGCAGGACCAGCCTAGAGCACACCTGACAAGTGTTTGTCCAGCCGCTGCTTAGAGACCGCCAGTGAGGGGGGGGGGAGCTCACCACCTCCCAGGCAGCTGATTCCACTGCTGCACAACTCTGACTGTAAAAAAGTTTTTCTCGTACCTTCCTGCCGTTATTGCGAGTCCTCTCCTCTGCTGCCCACAAGAACAGCTCCTTGCCCTCCTCTAGGGGACAGCCCTTGAAGTACCTGAAGAGAGCAATCATGTCCAGTGTTCCCTCAAAGCTGAGTTAGTGTGAGCTAGGTAAAGGTAAAGGTTCCCTTGCTCGAAAGCCAGTCGAATCCGACTCTAGGGTTGCTGTGCTCATCTCCGTTTCAAAGCCGAAGAGCCAGCGCTGTCCGAAGACGTTTCCGTGGTCATGTGGCCGGCATGACTAAACACCGAGGCGCACGGAATGCTGTGACCTTCCTACTGAAGTGGTACCTATTTATCTACTTGCAATTTCTTGCTTTCGAACTGCTCGGTTGGCAGGAGCTGGAACCAGAGACGGGAGCTCACCCCATCATGCGGCACCCGGGTCTCGAACTGCTAAACTACTGACCTTCCACAGCCTGCAGTTCAGCGTCTTAACCACTTGAGCCACCGCAGCTCAAGTGTGAGCTAGCTCACCGTTTTTTAGCCTCCGACTCACACATTTTTTTGGTCTCAGCTCAGGAAGGAGGGCTCCAGAGGAAACTGACTTATGCAGTAACCCAATCGTTCTCTCACAACGTTAATGCCAGCAGCTC
>NW_015175396.1:375565-377703 GCF_001447785.1 Gekko japonicus | reverse complement strand
TGGACTGGGGGGCCGGGGGGCGTCTCTGCAACTTCCCTGGCTGCTTCTTGCTCTGACTGAGGGCTGCTGGGAGCAGGGGGTGGGGCTTGTTGCATGTGCCCGCCCTCTGGGCTCTTCGCTGCCGGAGCTCCGCTCCTGTGCGCTCCTGCAGGAAATGACCCCTGGACAAATCCATGGAGCTTAGAACAATCGATGACTGTTGGCCAAAAGAACCTTCATGTGTAGGGGCAGTTTGCCTCTCAATGTCAGTTGCTGATGGGGCAATGTCGTAGGGGGGCTGTTTCCTTCCGGCTCTGCTTATGAGGCCTTTGGGCTACAGTGGGAAACAGAATGCTGGATTAAAGGGTCTGAACAGGTAGGACCTTTCTTATGTTCTTAAATAAGGAGATAATACTATAATTGCCCTGATCTGGATAGCCCAGGCTAGCCCGATTTTGTCAGCTCTTGGAAGCTAAGCAGGGTCAGCCTGAGCTAGTATTTGGATGGGAGACCTCCAGGGAACGCCAGGGTCATGACACAGAGGCAGGCAATGGCAAACCACCTCTGAAACGTCTCTTGCCTCAAAAACAAGTCTAGCTTGCCACCTAGCAGTGCGTAATGCCAAAAGAGCTAAAACTTGTGGCTGCCAGACAATCTTAGGATCTCCTGGTTTTTCTACACACAATGCCATATGATACTACTAATAATTATTATTATGCTGTAATCACCACGCAGGTCCCTTTGGAATAATGGGGCATCACACTGGCATTGTGCCAGCGGTACAGCAGCTGCGTGTATGTGCTTGCAGGCTTATCTGTAGTTATGCAATCGGGGAAGTAAGTATACTCTGCGCGTTGTCAGAGATGCCCCTTTTCGACGCCATTTACACATTCCAAGGATCAAGAGGATTGCCTAGTTGAATCCTTAAATCGGATTTAGTCCCGGCTTGTGCATGCACCCTGCACACCAGTGCGACACAGAGGTTTTTTTCCCTTCTAGGGTTGCCAAACTCCAGGCGGGTCTGGAGATCTTCCAGAATTAGAACTGAGCTCCAGGCTACAGAGATCCGTTCCCCTGGAGAAAATGGCTGCTTTGGAAGGTGGGCTCATCCCTGCTGATTTTTTGAACTCCTTCCCCAGGTTCCAACCCCCAAAAGCTCAAGGAATTTCCCAACCAGGAGCTGGCAACCCTATTTCCCACAGGCTTTATTCAGGCTAGGTCAGTCCAGGATAGTCATGGTGCTCCCGATCTTAATGAGCGCGCTTGGCTCAGATGATAGCTACACACATACCAAGCCCTTCATGGCCTCAGACCCTTGTATCTAGAGAGCCAGTTTGGTGTAGTGGTTAAGTGCGCGGACTCTAATCTGGGAGAACCGGGTTTGATTCCCCACTCCTCCACTTGCACCTGCTGATGTGACCTTAGGTCAGTCACAAGTTCTCTCAGAGCTGTTCTCTCAAGAGAAGTCCTCAAAAGAGCTCTCTCAGCCCCAACCACCTCACAGGGTGTCTGTTGTGGGGAGGGGAAGAGAAAGGAGTTTGTAAGCCGCTCTGAGACACCTTTGGGTACTGAAGGGCGGGGTATAAATCCAATTTTCTCCTTCTCCTCCTCCTCCTCCTATCTGTGAGACCATCTCTCTCCTCAGGCTCCACCATGTCCATTTCGCTCATCTGAGCAAGGTCTTCCGTGGGTGGCAACCTGCAAATGGGCAAAATCAGCAACTGCCCATACCGGTGCCTTCTCCGTGGTGGCCCCTGCCTTGTGGAATGGCCTGCCTGAGGCGGTCAGGAAGGCTCCCCCTCTCCTGGCTTCCCACAGCTATGCAAAACTCAATTATTCAAGGGGGCTTTTCTATGCAGGCAATAGGATAGTGCTTACTGAATGATTCACAAAGTGACTTGGACAAATCATTAGGCACTGTGGTCTATATTACTGTGTATAGTTTGGCATAACTTGGATCCCACTGTGGAATTTTTGCATCGTTCAAGACGTCATGTTAACAAGTTGCTTTGCTTCAGTTCTGTATTTTAAATTTCTGGCTGGTTCTACAACCCAAATCCTATTTCATTTTTTATTGACTGTCTTGTCCTGTGGATTGTATATTGACTCCAGAGGTCATTTCGGGGGGGATCGCAGTTCCCCCGGGTGAGGTACGGGGG
>NW_015175396.1:369532-374437 GCF_001447785.1 Gekko japonicus | reverse complement strand
ACCGGGTTTGATTCCCCGCTCCTCCACATGCAGCTGCTGCTGTGACCTTGGGTCATTCACAAGTTCTCTCAGAGCTGTTCTCTCAGGAGCAGTCCTCGAGGGAGCTCTCTCAGCCCCACCTCCCACACAGGGTGTCTGTGGTGGGGAGGGGAAGGGAAAGGAGATTGTAAGCCACTCTGAGACTCCCTTGGGTAGTGAAGGGCGGGGTATAAATCCAATCTCCTCCTCCTCCTTCTTTGAAAAGTACTGAGACTTACTAGTGATTTCAGCTCTCAAACTTTATTTCAGCTCAGAACAAGACAAGCTACCCAGCTCGCAGGCTGGTTTATATGTGCAACAACCCCGCACCCAAAACTCACCCACGCACAAGTGATTGGCTATTTACAGTGGCCGAGAGTTCCATAGGCTCTCGGCCGGGAGCCTAGCCTGCCGATAGGCGCCGGCTAGGATCCGCTTGTCCCATTGTTTACTGTGAGCGAAGCTCGGCGGCTTCGCCTGACCGCGTGGTGAAATGGCCACGCACGTGGTCCAAGATGGATACGTTACATCCTTCTTCTTCCTGCCAAACTAGGCATGATTGGCTCCCTTGTGGCCACCATAAGGACACTGGCCCCATTTTAAAATAATTTAAAAATACCTCAAGGGCCCCATCCTGATCCTGTCCCCACATTGAGGTGGGTTTGAGGCACTGTTGGTGCCCCCCCCCCACTCCTCATGCGCTGAAAAGGGAATATACAAGACTTGAGATGCAGAAGGAGATAAAAATGCTGTTCTGCAGCTCTCTGCACTTTTAAATGACTTCAAATGGTGACGCCAACCGTCCCTGTGGTAGCCGTGAGGATGCTCTCACGTCTAATTTGGCCCTAACCCAAAAAACACGACTAGAACGCAAAATTCTGCAGCACCTGGTAGTTTGTTAAATGCGGGACCCACGATGCTTTCCCATGCAGACTCCCTCCCTCCCAAGAACGGAAATGCTCCCTGGAGTCATCCTGCTCCTTCAGCTGAACGAGACCATGGAGGAAATAGGAGGAGCGCTGACAGAGAAACCAAGGCTGGTCTTAGGTGTGTCTTGGCACAGCAGAGGCAGGGGTCTTCCCTCCTGGCCACTCTGGTGCACTGCCGTGACTTCTAATTGCATCTTTTACGTAATGCCAAAGCTTTAAAGAAGTGCAGGGGTGGCAGGAAGTATTTCTCCAGGCAGCCCACTTCCTTAGGAGGAGAGAGGGAAGGCATTTCCTGACTCCAGTCTGGGCCACCGAGGTTTATGCCACAACAATACGTCTGTGGCTCCCATACAGGTTCAATGCAGGGGTCATTTCATAGAAAAAGAAGTGCAGGAGCTCATTAGCATAACTCGTTAGCATAACTTATTTGCATATGTCACACTGCCTGGCATCACCGGAAGTGTGTCAGAAGGCAACACCCACCACTCAGGCTCCACTGGACTGTTTTGGATTGCTAGCTACCGTATTGGGCGGGGATGACGACGTGCAGATCTGTCCTCGCAGAGGAAGGAGAGCTTTTACCTGGATAAAACTTGGTCTTAAAGGTGCCACTGGACTGTTTTGGACCGGGGAGCCGGGGAGGGGGCTCTGCAGCTTACCTGGCTGCTTCTTGCTCTGCCTGAGGGCTGCTGGGAGCAGGGGGTGGGGCTTGTTGCATGGGCCCGCCTCCTAGGCTCTTTACTGCCGGAGCTCCGCTTCTGTGCGCTCCTGCAGGAAATGACCCCTGGCACTGGCACCTTTAAAACCAACAAAGTTTTAGTTTGGGTATAAGCTTTTGTGTGCATGCACACTTCTTCCCGTCTTCTTGCCTGAAAAAGTGTGCATGCACACAAAAGCTTATACCCAGAATAAAACAAATTCAGAGTCCAGTGGACTCTAAATTTGTTCTGCTGCTTCAGACCAACACGGCTGACCACCCGGATCTACCCGCAATAAAACATAGTAGGTCTTAAAAGTACCACTGGACTTTTGTTCTGCTGCTTCAGCCCAAGACATCTACCTACCTGAAGCCCCTTATTTATTTGGAACCAGTGTATGTCACTTTGCCAGAGACCAGCTCAAAAGGGGCTTACAGCTAAAACAATGAAAGAAGACCAAACAAGCCAGTACAAAAAAAGCCATAAAACAGTCCCAGCCATAGAACAAACCAGGGCTTTTTTTTGTAGAAAAAGCCCAGCAGGAACTCATTAGCATAATAGGCCACACCCAACAGCAGACACCTATTAGCATATTAGGCCACACCCTTGACAGCACAGCACATTAGCATATTAAGCCACACCCCCATGTTACCAGAAGTGTGGTCATCCAGCCACGCCCACCTTTTGCTTCTTATTCTCTTTACCCTATTTGTTGTCAAAACCCAGGGCTTTTTTTGTAGCAGGAACTCCTTTGCATGTTAGGCCACACACGCCTACTGTAGCCAACCCTAATGAGTTTCTGCAGTTGGGTGTGGCCTATTATGCTAATGAGTTCCTGCTGGGCGTGGCCAACTCAGGAGCCAGCCGGAACTCTGTTCCTGTGCGTTCCTGCCCAAAAATAGCCCTGGAACAAACACTAAGCAGCCTACAGTGGTTTTATGGTTGCCAATTCTGGGCTGAGAAATTCCTGAAGATTTCGGTCAGAGCCTGGGGAAGGTGGAGTTCTGGGAGGGGAGGGAGGTCACCAGAGACGTGCGGTCATAGAGGTCACCCTCCGAAGCTGCCCTTTCTTCCAAGGGAACTGCTCTCTTCAGTCGGGAGATCAGTTATGGGGTTTTTTTGCTTTGTGTTGGGGTTTGGGGCGGAACCTACTTCACAGCCTAGTTCATGCGATGCATCAGGTGGTTTGGACATCTGGGATGCACTGAGTAGGAGGGGTCCTGAAATAATCCAGGTTTGCCATGTGACTCGTGGGCTATGGTTTAATTTGCCTGTTCTGACTACCTGCACGCATGGAGAGACTCTTGGCTGTTTTGGCCAAAGCGGTCTAGTTAACACAACTCCCTTGCCGCTTCCACACAAAGGCCAAACTACGTGTGTGTAGCTTCAGGTAATATATGGAGAATGGAGGGTTTTTGATCCCACTTCTGCCTTCGAATGTGCAGAGTGTGGCATTTTTTTAAACCTACCACCACTACAATATGCTCTTGCTATAGATGCTCATAAGAACATAAGAGAAGCCAATGTTGGATCAGGCCAGTGGCCCATCCAGTCCAACACTCTGTCACACAGTGGCCAAAAACACCAGGTGCCATCAGGAGGTCCACCAGTGGGGCCAGGACGCTAGAAGCCCTCACTTCTATTTAAATATCTTTATTCTATCTTTTCCAACTCTCTTCATAGTTAATAATTTATCATTACAAACATATGCTGCCTGACTCTTTCTTTTCATCACTTTCTATTTTAACTTTAAATTTATTCCTGATTGGATTGGATTGGAATGGAAAGCTATATAATTAAAAAAATGCTTTCCATTTTAATAGAAATTCTGAAATCGGTCTGTTGTGTATATAAGATGTTAATTTTGCCATTGTTGCATATTCATTTAACTTATTCTTTCATTCTTTCAAATCTGGGCATCTTTCTGCCTTCCGTTCTGCTGCATATATTACTCTTGCTGGGGTTACTGTATACTTAAATAATTCACTGTGTATCCTTGTAATGTTGCTTGGTAAAATATTTAATAATGTATTTTTAGGATCCATCACGAACTTGAGTTTTAATATCTTTTGCATTTCTTTGTGCATCTCTGTCCAATATTTTCTCGCGTTCTTGCATGTCCCGCCACGTATGGTAAAATGTTGCATCTGTGTTCTGACATTTCCAGCACTTCCCATTATACTCACAAACTTCTTTACTGCCTTACCATCCCTCCCACCACCTTACTTCAAGATTCTACTCATACCAAGCCAGCATTCGTTTTATGTAGCGTGAACTTCTCGAACCCGAAAGTGTTAGGAATGCAGCGGCGGACATGTTCCTCTATGAACCTGGGCATCTTCCTCCTCTTCCTTGGGGTCGAAGACCGTGCAAGTTCACGGTAGAGATAGCGGCTCTGAAAAAGAAGCGTTATCGCAAAGCGTTCTTCCGTTCTGTGCAATCTCCAGGCACGTACCCTGCTGGCAAACAGGACCGATATGGACAAGTCCGTGGTTGGCTTTCTTTGCTCCTGGGCTTCTTGCAGCTCTGGATAAGGATATCCCTGGAGATTTGGAAGCGGAGTCTGTGGAGGATGGGGTTTGGGGAGAGAAGGGAATTCGGCGGGGACATAGAGATGTGAAGGCCTGGGGAAAAAACTGAAACATTTTTTTTTGGGGGGGGGGAACGTTTTTTTCCCATTTTTTTCCTGAAGCCTTTTTGTTTTTTTCCGAAAAATTGGAAAAATTGAAAAAAGAAAAGAAAAAAAATTGATTATGGATCGTTTTATTTTAGCATGATGAATAAAATATTTTAAGACAAGGTGTTCAAATATTTTCCAAATATAGATAGATAGATATAGATAGATATAGATATATAGATATATATAGATATACATAGTATCAGATTGATCTAATTTCTGTGCACTGAGGACAAGCAAGTCCTAGGTTACCAACTGAACTCTCCAATGCAAGAACAAGATGCATTTCTTCCTTTAGGACGTGCGATTGTCAGAAGAAAATTAAAAAGTTTCAGTTTTGTTTTTGCATGTGGGTGGGTATTCTGTTTGTAATAATTGTTTGGATACACTATATTTTTAATATGCTAGTTGTGATAATTTCATGCCAAGTAAAAATGTCCATAGTCATATTTTATGTTCCTAAAGTAACAGAATGACTTTCAATCTAGAAAAGACAAAAGAAATGCTAATGTAGCATTTTTTCCATTTTTTCCGAATATTTCCGTTTTTTTCCGAGCTTCAAAATTTCTGGCAATTTTACATT
>NW_015175396.1:361616-368841 GCF_001447785.1 Gekko japonicus | reverse complement strand
TGGTTGGCCACTGTGTGAGACAGGAGGCTGGACTAGATGGACCACTGGTCTGATCCAGCAGGGCTCTCCGTATGTTCTTATGAAGGCCTTGGCCTCTCTGCCCTGTTGCTGGCCCTCCAGAGGAGCTGATTGGCACTGTGTGAGGCTCTTCTTATGTTCTGAGGAAGGCCTCGGCCTCTATGCCCTGTTGTTGGCCCTCCAGAGGAACGGGTTGGCCCCTGTGTGAGACAGGATGCTGGACTAGATGGACGACTGGTCTGATCCAGCAGGGCTCTTCTGATGTTCTTATGAAGGCCTCAGCCTCTCTGCCCTGTTGTTGGCTGTCCAGAGAGCAGGATGCTGTACTAGACGGACCACTGGTCTGATCCAGCAGGGCTCTTCTTATGTTCTTACGTTAAGACTACAATCATAATCAATTCCGTGTGGCCAAATGGTGACGGTATTAAGATTATGGATCTTGTTCCATGATGTTCAAGCTCATGCATTTAAAAAAATCATATGATTGTTAATTATATCTTATTTTTGGCGGTTTATCTCCTAGTGTTTTGTATGTATACATCAACCGGCAATCCGGAATAAAATCAACACCTTGTTTGGCTTAGTATATCAACACTTGGCTTGTATGCTTATGTATGTATTCGTGACTATTGAAGAAGGCTCACAGGGCCACAACATGTTTGGCCTTGTTCACTGTTTTTGTGGTCTCATATTCACATTTGTATGGTACATTGAGGACTACTACATCGCCACATGCAGTCCTGTCCCATTGTTGAATTATGTTTTAATCTTAAAAACTGTCCATATTGAAGATTATAATGTAAAGGAGGTGGATGAAATAATTTGAAATGCAACAGTTAATTTTTATCTGTTGGTTTTGCAAACGTTATATTGATGACATCTTTGTTTTCTTTGCAAACGCTGATAATCTGGAAGCGTTTTCCCTCCCTAGATTAATACAATTCAAGATAATATTAAGTCTCCTTGTCATCATAGGAGGACAGTTCTTCCATTTTTGGCTACAGAAGTACATAGGAACAGCATGAATGAATTATCTGTAAAGACATTTTACAAATCATTTCATCCAACTCATTTATGTTATAATCTTCCATATGGGCAGTTTTTAAGATTGGAACGTAATTCGACAATGGTACAGGATTATTATAAGGAATGAAATAGATTGGAAAAACATTTTTTGAGTTGGGGATATCCCCTTAGAGGGATGCAACATGCAAGACATCGAGCTCAGTTGGTCCCTAGAAGTACCTTGGGCCCTCTGCTCTGTTGTTGGCCCTCCATGGGAACTGGTTGGCCACTGTGTGAGACAGGATGCTGGAGTAGATAGACTACTGGTCTGTTCCAGCAGGGCTCTTACATTCTTACCAGGAGAAAGCCTTGGCCTCTCTGCCCTGTTGTCCCCCAGAGGAACTGGTTGGCCATTGTGTGAGACAGGATGCTGAACTAGATGGACCACTGATCTGATCCAGCAGGCTTTTCTTATGTTCTAATGAAGGCCTCGACTTCTCTGGGTCTCAGGGCAAGGAGGCAACATGAAGGTCAAGGATCCTGGTCTCTGTGCCCTGTTGCTGGCCCTCCAGAGGACCTGGTTGGCCACTGTGAGAGACAGGAGGCTAAACTAGATGGACCACTGGTCTGATCCGGCAGGGCTCTTCTGATGTTCTTAGGAAGGCCTCGGCCTCTCTGCCCTGGTGTTGGCCCTCCAGAGGAACTGGTTGGCCATGGTGTGAGACAGGATGCTGGACTAGATGAACGACTGGTCTGATCCAGCAGCGCTCTTCTTCTGTTCTTTTCTCAGTTAACCCAGGCAGATTGTGAGAATCTCTACCCCCCTGCCTTTGTCAACCCCACCCTCAAAGAAGGGGATTTATCGATAGACTCAGTAAGAGTCTTGCTTAAAACAACAGGAGAAAGCCATTACCGGTAGACCGTAACAGCTGTCCTACCTGCTGTGTCCTAAATAAAATTTAGAAAGAAAACACACCCCAGGCTCATATAAGCAGCGACCGTGTTTGCCCATAAGGCTCGACAAGTGGCCTGGGCTGTGGCATAAAGCCCAGGCCTTGTAAGCATCGAATAAATGTTGAATAAGATTCTGTGCCCCTGTATTGCAGACATCGTATGGAATGCAGATGCTCCAAGGGGAAAGGAGGGGATTGATTTTCTTGGTTCTTCCAAAAATAATTCTGCCGTTTCCCCTGCCAGGATATCAGTGAGGACATGTGCCCCGAAGAGAGTATCAAACATTTCAGTTCTCTTTGTTTTTTATTCTCTTGAAATTTTGCCTATGGACCTATGGTTGCCAACCTCCATGTGGGGCCTGGGGACCCCCCAGAATTACAGCTCATCTGAGGACTACAGAGATCTGTTCCCCGAAGGTGGACTCTCCGGCATTCTCCCCCACTGATGTCCCTCCCCTCCCCCTGCCTTTGCCCCCAAATGTCCAGGAATTTCCCAAACTAGAGCTGCAACCTTACCCGGATCCCAGAAGGGCCATACGATGCATGAGCTTGGGTTTAGCAAGTCCACGTCTTTATCGAAAGAACTGCAGGCAGCGCCGCTCAGCCTAACCCTTGGCACTGGCCTTGCCATTTCCCCCGCTAGGGAGGTGGGACAACTCCCCCCCCCACGTCGCATTCCTCACTGCCACTTCGGCAGCCAGCAGGAGAAAGAAAAAAATTAAAAAATCAGCATTGATGTGATGGCATCGCATCGCTTCTGGGGGAGACGCAGAAGTGACGTCACACTGCTCTGGGAATCGCCAGAAGTGTTACGGTTTTAACCGCAACGTTTCTGGCGGTTCCTAGTTAGCAATGTGAGGTCGCTTCCTGGTTTTCCCTGGAAGTGATGTAATTCTGTTGCTGTCCCCGTCCCCCCATGTCACCACCTCCCTAGACTGCTGCCTATGCCCATGGACAGCTTCAAGAGGGAATAGGATAATCATACGGAGCAGAGGTTCATCAGTGGCTATTAGCCACAAGGTATAGATAGGAACTCTCAGTCTGGGGCAGGTGATGCCACTGTGTGGCAGAGTGTTGGACTGGATGGGCCATCGGCCTGATCCAACCTTGGCTTCTCTTATGTTTCTTATGTTCCAGCAACTGTCTGGTAACCCTGCTTGGCACCTTAAGATGTATGGGGGTGGGTGGGTAAGAGGCTGGAGTCAATGTTCCCTCTAAGCTGTGGAGTCTTGTGAGCTAAAATTCTGGTTTGTGAGCTGCTGGCATTAAAGTTGTGAGCAAGCGATTTGGCTGCTGCCCAAGTCAGTTTGCTCTGGAGCCCTCCTTCCTGAGCTGAGACAAAAATGTGTGAGCCGGAGGCTAACAAACTGTGAGCCAGCTCACACTAACTCAGCTTAGAGGGAACACTGGCTGGAGTCTGTCTCTTTCAGGGCAAATTTTCCTGTCATTGTTGTAGTGCATTTTCTGTGTTGTGGTTCCCACTGACCCACCACTAGGCTTGGTGAAAGGTAGAACCGGTGAGATAGACCCCTTTCAGTGCGTCTCAAGTTCCCATGTATCTGGGGCAGACACGTTCGTAAAACAAACCCTACGCACTCCTGTTGTTAAAATATTTGCCTTAAGGCCCAGTTCTGAGCTCTGCCAGTTAACAATTTTGATGGTCATTAAAAAGGTTAGCAATGCCTAAACATATTGCCCGTGTAAGACACACTGTAGTTCAGGGCAGAGGGCGGTGTGGAACAGGTGAGGAAAAACCCCCACTCACTTGGAAGCCAAAACTCCCCTTTTCAGCTAGGGGAGGGAGGGCTGTGGCTCAGTGGAAGAGCCTCTGCTTGGCATGCAGAAGGTCCCGGGTTCAATCCCTGGCAGATCCAGTTAAAAGCACCAGATGGGAGGTGATGTGAAAGACCTTTGCTTGAGACCCTGTCTCAGTGGAAGAGCCGCTGCTTGGCATGCAGAAGGTCCCGGGTTCAATCCCTGGCAGGTCCAGGTTTTTTAAAATTTATTTATTTTCAGTTTCACTAAAAACATATTCATTTCGGTCCTTTACATATCATAACCAGGCGATCATTCATATTTAACATTATTTATCTTTAACTAGCCATTATACAATTCTATTTTAGCTTGCATATCTTCAACCACTCATAAGTTTTCCCCCACCTGTCCCAGAAGAGCTCCTCCGATTTATTTTGCGTGGCCATATTTAACTTATCCATTTCAGCTACCTCTAGGAGTTTATACTTAAGCTCTTTTACTGAAGGTATACTGTTAGATTTCCATCTTTTTGCTATTAATATTCTTGCTGCCGTTAAAATATATATTATTATCTGCTTATGCTCTTTTATAGTGTCTGGTAACATGTTTAATAAATATATTTCCGGGGTTATTGGTATATTAATTTGTAGAGCCTTTAGTATTATTTTATGTATTTTGTTCCAAAATATTTAAATTTTATCGCATCTCCACCAGAGGTGTATAAACGAGCCTATATTTCTCCCACATCTCCAACAAGTATTTGATGCTCAAGGCAGGTCCGGTTAAAAGCACCTAGTGGGAGGTGATGTGAAAGACCTTGACCTGAGACCCTGTCTCAGTGGAAGAGCCCCTGCTTGGCATGCAGAAGGTCCCGGGTTCAGCCCCGGCAGGTCCACTTGAAAGGATGAGGTAGACCAATGATCTAACTCTCTGAAAGGCAGACTCTTTTAGGGAAGGGGGGAAATGGCTTAGTCACCGAGCACCTGCTTTGCGTGCAGAAGGTCCTAAGTTCAGTCCCCAGCATCTCCACTTAAAAGGACCAGGCAGGAGGTGATGTGAAAGACGTAAGACCCTAGGGAGCTGCTGCCACTACTGACCTTGATAGACCAGGGATCTGATTCATTATAAGGCAGCTCCTTGTGTGTTCACGTGGGGATTTTTGCTCTCCAGATCGTTTCCCTTCTGTTTCCTGTTTTATCACAAACCCTGCATCCCACTGAATCCCATTTAATCCCTCCCGTTAAAATTGTGCATAGAAAGGTGTGCAGAGAAAGGTGTGCATAGAAATAGAAGTAAATGGCAAACTGTGTCTTGTTGTCTTGCTGATAAGCCAGGACGCTGAACCATGATTTTGTCCTGGTTGATACGGAAAGTAGGGTTGCCAGCTCTGGTTTAGGAAATACCTGGAGATTGGGGGGGTGGAGTCTGGGGAGGGGAGGGACCTCAGCCAGAGAATCCACCTCTCCAAAGCAGCCATTTTTCTCCAGGGGAACTGATCTCTGTTGTCTCGAGATCAGTTGTGGGAAGCTGTGGGAAGCTGCAGCCCATCCCAAGTCTCTGCCCTGTGTCAGGCGGACTTCGTTCATACATGCTGTAAATGTATCACGGTTTGTTTGGTGAGAAATCACCAGGGTTGCATGCTCCTCCCTCCTCCCTTCCATTATCTTGTGCAATCTGGATACCGAAGACTTGATTTCTCTGAGAAACCTGATCCAGACACTTTCAGCAGCAGGCTGGGCCTTTTCAGTGGTAGCCCCGTGTCTCTGGAGCAGCCTCCCGGAAGAGCTCCGGGGGCTCCTACCCTCTTGGCATTCCAGCGAGGAAAGATGCAAGGCCCGCCTGAGCATTCCCAAAGCGAGAAAACCCTGCTGGTGGAGGTGTTTTTAGTTTTAAATGTTTGGTGTAGTGGTTAAGTGTGCGGACTCTAATCTGGGAGAACCGGGTTTGATTCCCCACTCCTCCACATGCAGCTGCCGGAGTGACCTTGGGTCAGTCACAAGTTCTCTCAGAGCTGCTCCTCTCAGGAGCAGTCCTCGGAAGTTTTTTTTCTCTCTCAGCCCCACCTACCTCACAGGGTGTCTGTTGTGGGGAGGGGGAGGGAAAGGAGTTTGTAAGCTGCTCTGAGACTCCAAGTGAAGGGCGGGGTATAAATTCAATCTCTTCTTCTTCTTATATCTGTTGTTTTTATGTTTGTTTTATCATATTTTCATACTGTTCGCTACCCTATCTGTTTTGGGCCCTAAGATGCTGCAGAGAAAGGTGTGTATAGAAATAGAAGTAAATGGCAAACTGTGTCTTGTTGTCTTGCTGATAAGCCAGGACGCTGAACCATGATTTTGTCCTGGTTGATACGGAAAGTAGGGTTGCCAGCTCTGGTTTAGGAAATACCTGGAGATTGGGGGGGTGGAGTCTGGGGAGGGGAGGGACCTCAGCGGGGTATTAATGCCAGAGAATCCACCTCTCCAAAACAGCCATTTTTCTCCAGGGGAACTGATCTCTGTTGTCTCGAGATCAGTTGTAATATCTCCAGGCCCTACCTGGAGGTTGGCAACTCCAGGCAAGGCAGAAACGTAGTTTTCCATTTTGCATAGTTCTGAGGTCGCAACCAAACTTCAGTTTCTCTAGAATCAGTAAATATTTAATATCTGAACCGTTTGTAAGGCAAGTAGGGAGGGATGCCCAGTACAGAAGACTGCTTACTTTCATAATGAACAAAATCATGTGTTTTCCCCCCGGCATGTCTGAACAAAGCCAGTAAGATACAGAAACATATGATACACTTCAGAATACAGAGTAATTTGCATGCTCCCTATCCGTTATGAAGATGACCTATCAGCTTATCCCACTTGATCTTCTCTTGGATCCTTTGGTGAAGCGCTTTGTGTTTGTTATCGAGGTTTGGTGTGGTATGTCTGTGGAATACTTCCTTCAGCTTTTAAAAAACGGTTCCTGCAGGCACCTTTGGAATTCTGACATAGAGGGACAAAATGGCTGCCGCGGGAGGCGAAGCCGACCACAAAATGGCTGCCGAAGGAGGCGGAGACACACACAGCCAGTTTGGTGTAGTGGTTAAGTGCGCGGACTCTAATCTGGGAGAACCGGGTTTGATTCCCCACTCCTCCACTTGCAGCTGCTGGATGACCTTGGGCAAGCCATAGTTCTGTTAGAGTTGTTCTCTCAAGGACAGTTCTAGAAAGAGCTCTCTCAGTCCCACCTACCTCACAGGGTGTCTGTTGTGGGGAGGGGAAGGGAAAGGAGTTTGTAAACTGCTCTGAGACTCCCTTGGGTAGTGAAGGGCGGGGTATAAATCAAATCTCCTCCTCCTCCTCCTCCTCCTCCTCCTAGAAAGAGCTCTCTCAGTCCCACCTACCTCACAGGGTGTCTGTTGTGGGGAGGGGAAGGGAAAGGAGTTTGTAAACTGCTCTGAGACTCCCTTGGGTAGTGAAGGGCGGGGTATAAATCAAATCTCCTCCTCCTCCTCCTCCTCCTCCTCC
>NW_015175396.1:322242-360252 GCF_001447785.1 Gekko japonicus | reverse complement strand
TCACAGATTATCGCCCGTCTCCCCAAAGATATCCCTGTTCTTTCTGGAAGGGCTTAGAGCAGTAGGTTTAAAAGCCCCTCGCCTGAAGAAAAGGAAGCCCACGGAGTTCTGGTAACAGCTGCAATGAGCCACCCGGCTTAGATCTCCCTCCTTCAGTTTATATAATATTGTATCAAGCAACAGGGAATGGATTAGGGGGGCTTTTTTAGTCACATCAAACAATCCTTCATTTCTGGTTCCTCGCAAAAAAGATATAAACAAACAAGCGAAGACAGTCTTGTCCTTAAGCCGGCTGCCATGTTGATTCATTTTATTAGAGAGCTGGCGTGGTGTGGTGGTGACAGTGTCAGACTGAGATCTGGGAGACTCAGGTTCTAGAAGGAGCCGGGGCGGAGCCTGCCGAGACAAGCTTCCACCATAAGGAAAAGAACACACACGCCGGCGGGGTGCCTGGTAGGCACTCACCTCCCCATATATATACATTGTATGTGGCCCTAGTTAGGAAATGTAAAATGCTTGTAAACCGCTCAGAGCGGTATAGAAATTGAAAGAATAAATAAATAAATATGGCATTGCGTGTAGACTAGCCGGGAGATCCTAAGGTTGTCTGGCAGCCTGAAGTTCTAGTTCTTTTAGTGTTATGCAACACTAGGTGGTGGGCTAGATTTGTTTTTAGGGCAAGAGACATTTCAGAGGTGGTTTGCCATTGCCTGCCTCTGTGTCACACCCCTGGTATTCCTTGGAGGTCACCCTTCCAAATACTAGCTAGGGCTGATCTTGCTTAGCTTCAGAGATCTGATGGGATCAAGCTATCCCAGTGACCCCTGCTCTGTGCCCGGAGGAAAGCAACCTCCTGGTGATTCCCTCGCTTCCGGAACTCTGCCGTCCCCAGCCTCCGCCTCTCCAAATCTCCAGGAATTTCCCAATCCAGTGTTGGCAACCCCAGCTAAGATAAATGTCAGGGATATAATCCTGGATCGTCATCATAACCTGCCCCTGTGTCCAGGCCGAGAGATGGACAGTTCTTCTTCCATCTGATTTGGACTGTAATGGAAATCAATGATTGATTGATTGATTGATTGATTGATTGATTGATTGATTGATTGATTGATTGATTGATTGATTGATTGATTGATTGATTGATTGATTGATTGATTGATTGATTGATTGATTGATTGATTGATTGATTGATTGATTGATTGATTGATTGATTGATTGATTGATTGATTGATTGATTCCCCCCCAGGCTGCTGAACTGAAAGGAGAAGTTTGAGGTTGGTTGCAGTTCAACATTAAATTTCATTTTTATTCCTGGGCAGGGGTTGCTTCGGGGGACCGCCTCCTTCCACCTGAATGTACTAGAATCGTGGCCTCGGAAAACCTTGCTGGGTAAAGAGGTTTCCTTTCTTGACAAACAGCTCCCGGCCCGTGCCGCCTCGGCCTGTCTTTAGAGGTGGCTCTGGAGAGCGTTTGTCTCACAGATACCCTGTCGCCGGCTCGCACAAAGATTGCCAGGCAGCTGTTGGAGACCGGCTGGGATGTCTGTGTAAATAAATCAGCAACGTTTCCAATACAGCCACACGCTGGGGCGGCAGGTTCCCTTCCACCAGCATGCCGGCCTGCGAGGCGACGGCCGTTCCCGATTGCCCGCAGTGGGGAAATGCAGCTGGCATGCCAAGATGCCCGTGTCTCAAGAGGAAGCGACGGGGTCGTGCCCCGGAAGTCCCCTTCTCTCTGTTCCTTTCCCGTCTCAGTCACTAGAAGCAAAACGAGAGTTTCTCTCTTGAGATGCCCTGACATGACTAGCCCGATCCCATCAGATCTCGAAAGCTAAGCAGGGTCGGCCTTGGCTCGTATTTGGAAGGGCGACCTCCAAGGAATACCAGGGTCGTGATGCGGAGGCAGGGAATGGCAAACCGCCTCTGAAACGTCTCTTGCCTGAAAAGCAAGCCTAGCTCGCATAACGCTTAAAGAGCTAGAACTTCTGGCTGCCAGACAATCTTAGGATCTCCTGGCTATTCTACACACAATGCCATACGAATCGTCATCATCATCATCTCTTGAGATGGTAGCATAGAGCATTGGTAGGGTTGACAAACTGTAGGTGGCATCCAGTGCTCCCTCTAAGCTGTGGAGTCCTGTGAGCGAAAATTCTACCTTGTGAGCTACTGGCAGTAAAGTTGTGAGCGAGCGATTTGGCCGCTGCATAAACTAGTTTGCTCTGGAGCCCCATCCTTCCTGAGCTAAGGCAAAAATGTGCGAGCCAGAGGCTAAAAAACTGTGAGCTAGCTCACATTAACTCAGCTGAGAGGGAACACTGATGGTGAACTGAGAGCCATTGGGGTGTAGTGGTTAGGAGCGAGGACTCTAATGTGGGAGAGCCAGGTTTGATTCCCCCCTCCTCCACATGCAGCTGCTGGCGTGACCTTGGGTCAGTCACAAGTTCTCTCAGAGCTGTTCTCTCAAGACCAGTTCTCTCAGAGCTCTTGTGGGGAGGGAAGGGAAAGGAGAAGGGAAAGCCACTCTGAGACTCCTTTGGGTAGTGAAGTGCAGGGTATAAATCCTATTCTTATTCTTCCAATAGCCCAACACCACTTCCAGCATAAACCCAGAAATTATGTTGTAACGTTGGCTCTAGGATCTCCTTTAAAAAAACCTTGGTGGTTTTACCATAGAGTTGGGTTTTCTTTGAGAGGGTAGATCCTAGAGTGTCATGCCCAGGCAGTGACATCTCTTCCTGGTTGAGGCCAAAAGCAGTGGCAGAATGACTCTTCTCCCCATTTTTACCCCCCCACTGCCCTGCCAAGGTTTTTTGTGGCATAGAACTGGACAGCTGTGTGTGTGTACACTCGCACGCATACACACACCGGGCTCCAGAACTACCATTTCGGGAAAGTATTTTAACCTTTCCCTGGCTCATCTCCAAAGTTTGTCCCACTTGAATTCTTCTCCTCCTTGAATTCCCTGGCAGCAGGCAGCTCAAGTAAAATGTGCGAGGAGGTTGCGAGATTGTCTTGATGCAGCCTGCGCAAGAGAAGGGAAGCACAATCCACCATATGGGGAAACGGTGTTAATGATGGGGGAGGGGGCGTGCATGGCGAGAGGCGGAAAATTAACGATCTGTATTCATTGACCCCGGGGAATAACTCCTTTATTTCCCTTCGTTGAAGTTGAGTCATTTGTGTGATTACTAGAAAAGACAAAGGTATCGGTGGGCTTTTGGGGCAAACAGAGATGGTTTTTGGAGTTGGAGGGAACCGCTGGATTGCTGCAATAATCTTTCGAGAGGGTGGATGAATAGGGAGCAACCGCAGACAGGGATCTCTCTGTATGAAGAAAAGGAAACGATATGATAATCCTTAGCATCCATATAGCTCTTTCAGGCACTTGTTGCAATCTGTACAACAGCCCTGTTATGTAGCCCTAAATACTTATCTCCATTTGTGGGGCACTGAGGCTACAGGAAAGTGGTTTCTTGCCTAAACTAAGTGCATGAATGAAGACTTGGGATTCCCGATTCAAAGTCTGACCTCTTGGGTGTCACTCTGCACCAGCTCTGTGGGCAACTCACCGGTATTCACACCTTGGCACATGGTTGCTGTGTAAGGATGCCAGCCTCCAGGTGGGACCTGGGGATCCCCTGGAATTACAACTCCTCTCCAGACTGCAGAGATCAGTTCCCCTGGAGAAAAGGGATGCTCTGGAGGGTGGACTCCGTGGCCTTGTACCCCACTGAGGTCCCCGTCCTCCCCGGGCTCCACCCCCAAACCTCCAGGGTAGGGATGCCAGCCTCCAGGTGGGACCTGGAGATCTCCTAGAATTACAGCTCATCTCCAGACTACAGAGATCAGCTCCCCTGGAGAAACAGGGTGCTTTGGAGGGTGGACTCTGTGTCATTGGACCCCACTGAGGTCCCTTTCCTCCCCGGGCTCCACCCCCCCAAATCTCCCGGGTTTCCCAACCTGGATCTGGCCACCCTCCCCCCTTCCCACCCCCTGCCAGTGTCCAAGGGGGACATAGCAACCCTATAGCTATGGTGCGTGATGTCCAGCCACCACAGGGTGCGTATTCGATAAACTACCGGTTGTGGCGCATGGCCATTCATGGCCGCATCATGCGCACGGCCCCTCTGCTCTGCCACTCGCTTTTATCGTTTCTCGCCTTCTTGATCGTCTCTCCCCGTGTTGGCCTCCCCTAGATCTTCCACATGACCTACGACCTGGCCAGCGCCGTGGTGCGGATCGTCAACCTGATCGGCATGATGCTGCTGCTGTGCCACTGGGACGGCTGCCTCCAGTTCCTGGTGCCCATGCTCCAAGACTTCCCCGACGACTGCTGGGTCTCTCTGAACCGCATGGTGGTAAGTTTGCCCCGTCTTGCCTCCCTGCGACAGGACGGGTGCATTTTACAGATCGGCAGCTTTTCCACTCGGGCCGTCGGGTTCCTTGATCTCAAACACAACCAGGGGGGCGAGTAAAGGAAATACTTCTTTACACAATGAGTGTTTAAAATGTAGAATTCGCTGCCAGAAGATGGACCGATGGCCGTAGGTACAGACAGCTTTAAAAGGGGATCAGACGCATTCATGGCTACTAGATATGGAGATTGAAGGGAACCTCCACATTCAGAGGCAGCCGACCTCTGAATCCCAGTGCCAGGAGGCGACATCAGGCTAGTTGGGTCTGAATTAGAACCAGGGAAGCCTTCAGCCTCTGTGCCCTGTTGTAGGACTTCCAGAGGAATTGGTTGGCCTCTGTGTGAGACGGGAGGTTGGACTAGATGGACCCTCACTGGTCTGGTCCAGCAGGGCTCTTCTTAGGTTCTTAGGAAGGTCTGGGCTTCTACGCCCTGTTGTTGGACCTCCGTGTCAACTCTGCCGCCATATTGTTTATAGGCCTAGGGTTCGCCTGCCTGACCTGCGTACTAGTTGGTGCCACATTCCTTTCCCCTTGCTCCTTCCCGTGTGATCTCTGACCTTGTATTCAAGCCTGTGTAGTGTCTCCGCATTAATTAACCGTGAGACTAGCTTTGCTTCCCAGCCTCGGCTCTGTTGGGTCGTCTGTAATTCATTCCCGCCCGCAGGAAACAGGCCAATTGGCCCACAGGTGGGGGAGACCATTCGAATGCCCTATATCTCTATATGCCTGTCCTGTGCTAATTATTTAACAGTGAACATGTTCCTGCAACCATAGTACTGACAATAAAGTATAACCTTCTTGGAAGCTTGTGCTCAGTTGTTTGACTGTGGGTCCTGGCATTCCAGATGCTCTGTTTGGCCACTGTGTGAGACTGGATGGACCACTGGTCTGATCCAGCAGGGCTCTCCTTATGTTCTTAGGAAGGTCTTGCCTCTCTGTCCTGTCGTTGGACCATCTGAGAAACTGATTGGCCCCTGTGTGAGACTAGATGGACGACTGGTCTGATCCAGCAGTGCCCTTCTAATGTTCTTAAACAGAGAGTTCCCTTCTAAACCTGCCATGCAAAGACAGATCGATATAGTATAGTATTAATATTAAAGGCTATTTTATGAATACAAAACACGCCCAAAACACAAAACACCATGCACTCTGTCTATCCGTAAAATGACATTGAAGTCCTAAACGGAATCCCGAAAACGCTGGCAATTGTATCTTCACTTGTAGCTTCAAAAATTCATGGCTTCTTGTGGATGTTGATACAGTATTTATCTCCGTGGGGCTATTCAGAGACTCAAAAATGAACTCCAAAGTGTGGGAAATCTTCACAGCTGAATAATCGCCTGGGAGGGCCGGTGCACTTACACCCATTTCGAAAAGCTTTTTAAAGTTGTGAGTCACTTAAAACATCAGAATTGCTGTACGGCGGTGAAGTAGATACCTTGTAAAGCATGCCTACTCTTTAAAAAAACAAACCCAGAACCTTGAAGCGGCGCATCCATTTACAAAGTCTTGTGTCAGCCATTTCCGCTTAATTTGGCTCGCAGTGATTCCCTGATCTTAACATCGTGCTTCCCCACAAAGCAGTTCCTTCCGGGCATCATCCCAAATAGTATGAACGGAGCTCTTCCACTCTGGCCTTGGGGTTCCCTGGGTCTCTCTGATTCAGGATTCTGTGTCCAGTACCATCAGACCTAAGAGGATTGGTTTGAACGGAGGTGGTATGCGAAAACCGAGGCTGTGTTCTCCTCTAATAATTGGACCGTAAAAAAAAGTCTGTGTCTCAGTAAGAAAGCCAAGAAAGGGATTGCACAGAACACAGCCCAACACTGAGCAGAGATTTGTTGGGTGCCAACAGGAGGAGGAGGACAAAATTGGATTTATACCCCTCCCTTCACTCAGAGTCTCAGAGCGGCTTACAAACTCCTTTCCCTTCCCCTCCCCACAACAGGCACCCTGTGAGGTGGGTGGGGCTGAGAGAGCTCTTGAGAGAAACTGCTCTTTTTCAAGAACAGCTCTTGTCAGAACTATGGCTTGCCCAAGGTCATCCAGCCAGGTGCAAGTGGAGGAGTGGGGAATCAAACGCGGTTCTCCCAGCTTAGAGTTTGTGCACTTAACCACTACACCAAACTGTCTCTCTGAAGGGCCTCTACAGTTTGGTGTAGTGGTTAAGTATGCGGACTCTAATCTGGGAGAACCGGGTTTGATTCCCCACTCCTCCACTTGCACCTGCTGATGTGACCTTGGGTCAGTCACAAGCTCTGGCACAGCTGTCCTTGAAAAAGAGCAATTTGCACTCTTAGACTCCTTTGGGTAGTGAAGGGCAGGGTATAAATCCAATCTCTCTCTCTCTCTCTCTCTCTCCTCTCCTCTCCTCTCCTCTCCTCTCCTCTCTCCTCTCTCTCTCTCTCCCCCCCCCCCACCAAACTGGCCCTACAGGAGGCCTAGTTACAGTAGTTAACCTTATCTCATAATTGGCCGTTTCTCTGTTGCCCCTCTGGTTGTTCTCCAGAGACCTAGGAGGACAGCGGGCAGTGCCCTTAAGGTGCCTCAAGTTGCGAGGGCTTCCTGCTGTCTTAGCCACTCCCATTGGCATTCTTTCAGGCAGTGTTTTGCTGGTGGAAAGTGCCGTCAAGCCGCCGCCAACGTTTGGCTACTCTGTAGGGTTTTCCAGGCAAGAGATGTTCACTCTTGGAGACCACCAGAGTTGTTTCCCCGTTGCCTGCCTCCATGCAGCGCCCCCGGACATCCTTGGTGGTCTCCAGTGTTCCCGCCCCCTCTAAGCTGAGTTAGTGTGAGCCGGCGGATAGTTTTTCTAGCCTCCGGCTCACACGTTTCTGTCTCAGCTCAGGAAGGAGGGCCCCGGAGCAAACTGATTTACGCAGCAGCCACATCGCCCGCTCACACCTTGAATGCCAGTGGCTCACAGAGTAGAATTTTTGCTCGCCGGACTCCACAGCTTAGAGGGAGCATTGGTGGTCTCCCCTCCACATACTAACCAGGGCCGATCCTGTGTAGCTTCTGAGATCTGATGAAATCAGGCTAGCCTGGGCAATCCAAGCCAAGGCAAGAGGCTACCAGAAGTGGTTTGCCATTGCCTGCCTCTGCGTAGCAACCCTGGATTTTCTTGGTGGTCTCTCATCCAAATATTGATCAAGGCCGACCCTGCTTAGCTTCCGAGATCTGATGAGATCAGGCTAGCCTGGGCCATCTAAGTCAGGGTCACCACCAGTGCGAATCCTGAGCTTCAATAGCCATCCTCATTCCAGAGCTGACCAGTGTCTCTCCCAGTGCCTAGGTCAGGGGTCCCCAACCTTTGACACAGTGTGTTGGGCGCAGGCACAACACGGCCACTGCAGGTGGCGGAGCCAGCCACGAAACGGCCGCCACATCTTCCTTTCGGTCACGCAGTGAAGGTCCTTGTGTGCCGTGGTGGCAGCTACTGCCCAAACGATGCTTTTAAAAATCTGCACAGTCAATCAAATTTCTAAGGGCAATCAGAAGGCTTACCAGACAAAAGCCCCACCTGCTTCCACCGACCTTCTAAAAACACTTGGTGGGCTCCAGGGAAGAAGAGGAGCAGGAGTTGGTTGTTATACCCCGCTTTTCACTACCCGAAGGAGTCTCAGAGCAGCTAACATTCTCTTCCCCTTCCTCTCCCCACAACAGACACCCTGTGAGGTAGGTGGGGTTGAGAGAGCTCTGAGAGAACTGCTCTTGAGAGAACAGCTCTGAGAGAACTTGTGACTGACCCAAGGTCACCCAGCTGGCTTCATGTGGGGGAGTGGGTGCCACGTTGGGGACCCCTGGTCTAGGTCACTCAGCTCATTCTCAGGTCTGCTGATCTGAGTCCACAGAGGAGTCTATTTTTGAGGCTTCCTGACTGGGCTTTGGAACATTGGTTCCATCTTCCAGGTGACGGTGCGGTGCTTCTGGTCGGGCCACAGCCAGTTACTTGTGCCAGCATGTCAGCCTTTGTGTCCCCATAGCCATCAGCCCTGCACTCTTGCAGACTGATAAGGGTATGGGGCAGGGGTCATTTCGTAGAAAAAGAGGCGCAGGAGCTCATTAGCATAACTTATTTGCATAACTTATTTGCATATGCCACACCCCCTGACATCATGGGAAGTGTGTCAGAAGGCAGCACCCACTGCTCAGGCTCCACTGGACTGTTTTGGATTGCTAGCTTTGGGGGGGGGGCGTGTAGATCTGTCCTTGCAGAGGAGGGAGAGCTTGTACCTGAATGAAACTTGGTCTTAAAGTTGCCACTGGACTGTTTTGGACTGGGACTGGGGGGCCGGGGGGAGCTCTGCAACTTACCTGGCTGCTTCTTGCTCTGACTGAGGGCTGCTGGGAGCAGGGGGCGGGGCTCGTTGCATGTGCCTGCCCCCTGGGCTCTTTACTGCCAGAGGTCCGCTCCTGTGCGCTCCTGCAGGAAATGACCCCTGGTATGGGGGCTCATAGGTAAGAATACGCACACTAAGTTTGTGCAGAGGAGGGCAGTGGATATCCAACGTGATCAAATCTTCGGCGGCACAGGAGACAAGAATGGATCTAAATTTGTACCACCTAAAAAAAGAGTGGGCCAGGTCAGGGCATGATCACAGCCTAAAAATACCTCCACCATAAGCTTTGAGCGGGAGGAGGAGGAGGAGGCTGTTTGCAGCCTCTATAAATGGAAGCGCTGCGGTTTCGAAGGGGAGAAGGGCCGGCAGGCGTCTTTCGAAGAGCTCGCTAGCTGGACTCTGGGGAAGGGGGTGTTTTTTCGGTGTGCGCGTTTTGTCCAGGCAGGTCTAGCACAGGGCAGAGGAGGGGCCCGCAGCCGGGGCGTTGCCCGGGGAGAGCGGAACAGACCTGCTGAAGTCAGACTCCCAACAGGCAATGTTCCCTTTGAGCTGTGGAGTCTTGTAAGCAAAACTTCTACTTTGTGAGCTACTGGCATTAAAATTGTGAGCGAGCGACTTGGCTACTGCATAAATTCGTTGGTTCTGGAGCCCTCCTTCCTGAGCTAAGACAAAAATGTGTGAGCCAGAGGCTAATAAACTGTGAGCTAGCTCACACTAACTCAGCTTAGAGGGAACAGTGCCAACAGGTGAACTCTCTATGTTGTAGAGGGAAGGAGATGGTTTGTTCCATACGTCACCGAATCCTACTGAAACACAAAGTGGGGGACTCAACAGAGTCCTGCCAGGCTAGGGTTGCCAAGCTCCAGGTGGGGGCTGGAGATCTCACGGAATTACAACCAACCTTCTGATGACAGAGATCAGTCCCCCCGGAGAAAATGGCTGCTTTGGAGGGGGGCGTCTGTGGCATCGTACCCTGCTGAGGTCCCTCTGCTCATCGACCTCTGCCCTCCCCGGACTCCACCAAATCTCCAGGAATTTCCCAACCTGGAATTGGCAACCCTATTCCAACTGTCTTCATATAGAGCTGTAGTTGCGTTGCTTAGGGTTGCCAGCCTCCAGGTGGGGCCTGGAGAGCTCACGTTTCTACAGTTCATCTCCAGACTAGAGATCAGTTCTCCTGGGGGGAAAGGCTGCTTCGGAGGGTCGACTCTACAGCATTATACCCTCAGCTCCCCAAACTCTCCCCTCTCCGGGCTTCTCCACCCCTAAATCTCCAGGTATTTCCCAACCCAGAGCTGGCAACCCTATTTGCAAGGTAGCCATAGGCTGTTGCTTTAGCAGAAAGGGGTCAAGCTGGGCCCATAACCCCTTCCTAAATACTCCCTAAACCATATTGCTGAGGGAGTGTGAGATTCCACTGGAAATATAGAGACAAGAACCTTCCACCTGTCTAAAGAATGGTGTTGACGGCACTTGTGCGACTAGCTCAGGGTCACCACACAAGCCTCCATGGCAGAGTCAGGATTTGAACCTGGGTCTCCCAGATCTTAATCTGACACCCTAACTACGCCACCATGACAATGCCTACTATGTAATGTGAGGCGTTTCTGTTGGGCAGTTTATTTGTGTAGGAATCAGAGTTCTGGGTGAAACTGATATAAGCGGTACGAAGATTCGGGAATAAGAAATGCAGGAAGGAAAAGGATATCCCCTCCACGGGCCCTCAAGAACCTGAATATACCCTTCACAGCTATGACTCCATTTGGTTGAACGAAGTCAACTGTCAAATAAAATTGATCCATGTAATCTGCTGGAAAAGGCCTTTCCCCCTGATGTAGAAGTATACAGCCAAAGATCTCCCAGTAGGGATTCTGAAGTCCGGCCTTAGGAACTGTGCTCTCTGGGGCAATTTTCAGACAACAGGAACCGCTAATCACGTTTCTGTTGCTCCCTCTAAGCTGTGGAGTCTTGTGAGCAAAAATTCTACCTGGTGAGCTCCTGGCATTAAAGTTGTGACTGATTGATTTGGCTGCTGCATAAATCAGTTTGCTCTGGAGCCCTCCTTCCTGAGCTGAGACGAAAACCTGTGAGCTGGAGGCTAAAAAACTGTGAGCTGGCTCGCACTGACTCAGCTTAGAGGGAACACTGGTTGCCAGCTGTGGGTTGGGAAATACCTGGAGATTTGGGGTGGGTGGGGCCTGGGGAGGGGCATCAGTGTTATAACTAAATGGGTTATGACTGGGGCAACACACCTGGCAGCATCTGGAGATCTCCCGCTATTACAGCTGATCTTCAGACGACCAAGATTAGTCTCCCTGGAGAAAATGGCTGCTTTGGAGGGTGGACCCTCTGGCACTTATTCCCTGCTGAGGTTTTTCTCCTCCCCAAAACCCCACTCTCCTCAGGCTCCCCCCCCCCAAATCTCCAGGTTGGAATGCCTAATGCACTTTCCATTCTTTCGACGACAGCAACAAAAATTTCAATTTTATGTTTGTGTGGCAGCACGGTAATAAAAGGAGGAGACTTTGATTTAACTCTTTGTCTCTCTGTTCGACAGAAGCAATAAACAGACCCCCTCCCCCCGGGCGAGAGCCGTTGTGCGCCGTCACCTCCCTGATGTAGGACTATAGGATGTCTGGAATATTACTCATTGTGCCGCTAAGGATTATTCATTTCTCTGTCCTGCTCATCAGTGAACAGTCTGCCTGAATGGGATCATACTGATCAGATGCAGCAGTTCTGTTCGGCGGCAGGTGACCGGGAAGCTTTCTGTCTCTGCCCGCGCCCCAGTTCGGTGCTCTTTCCAGCATCCCCCACCTCAAGACAAATTTTGTGGGTATTAAAATACATCTCCAGGAGCTGTGGTGGCTCAAGTGGAAAAGACGCTGAACTGTGGGCTGTGGAAGGTCAGTAGTTCAGCTGTTCGAGACCCGAGTGCCGCATGACGGAGTGAGCTCCCGTCTCTAGTTCCAGCTCCTGCCAACCTAGCAGTTCGAAAGCAAGACATTGCAAGTAGATAAATAGGGACCACTTCGGTGGGAAGGTAACCGCGCTCCATGCACCTTGGCGTTTAGTCATGCCGGCCACATGACCACGGAGACGTCTTCGGACAGCGCTGGCTCTTCGGCTTTGAAACCGAGATGAGCACCGCAACCCTAGAGTCGGATTCGACTGGCTTTCGAGCAAGGGAACCTTTACGTTTACCTAAAATACGTCTCTGCTGTCAGTAGGCTTCTGAACCCTCATGAGGGCCCTGGAGATGTCCCGGAATTACAAATGTCTGAGATCCATTCCCCTGGAAGAAATGGCTTCTTCGGAGGGCGGATTTGATTGCCTCTAGAATTGCCCACCTCCAGGTACGGCCTGGAGCTCTCCCGGAATTTCAGCGGGTCTCCAGGCAACCGAGATCTGTTCCTCTAGGAAAAACAGCTTCTTTGGAGGGCGGACGGTGTGGCATCACACCCCAGAGGAGGAGTTAATTCCTGTCCCCAAACTCTGACCTTCCCCAGTTCCACCCCCAAATCCCTGGGAATTTCCCAACCCAGAGTTAACAACCCTGGCTGTCGGGCACACAGAAAGCCCCCCCAACCCCCAGTAACAGTGAGATCCTGATGGCTTCATGCTAATCTTTGAGATCCCCCTGAACTAGTTTTCCTGGGATGAAAAGCAGATCTCACACAAAGAGCCAAAGCGAAGCAAAGGGAGAGAAGTCTGTGGTGCTTCTGTTGCTACAAGCTGCTGCTGATGTAGCCCCAGGCAGGGTCATTTTGTAGAAAAAGAGGTGCAGGAGCTCATTAGCATAACTCATTAGCATAATTTATTTGCATGTGCCCCACCACCTGACATCACCGGAAGTGTGTCAAAAGGCAACACCCGCCGCTCAGGCTCCACTGGACTCTTTTGGATTGCTAGCTATTGGGGGGGGGGCGTGCAGATCTGTCCTTGCAGAGGAGGGAGAGCTTGTATCTGAATAAAACTTGGTCTTAAAGGTGCCACTGGACTGTTTTGGGCTGGGGGGGCAGGGGGAGGCTCTGCAACTTACCTGGCTGCTTTTTGCTCTGACTGCGGGCTGCTGGGAGCAGGGGGTGGGGCTTGTTGCATCTGCCCGCCTCCTGGGCTCTTTCCTGTGCGCTCCTGCAGGAAATGACCTCTGCCCCTGTGGATGGGGAAATACCTGGAGATTTGGGGGGGGGGGTGTAGAGCCTGGGGTGGGGGTTGAGAGAGAAGGAACTTCAGCAAGTGGTACCATGCCATAGAGTCTGCCCTCCAAAGCAGCCATTTTCTCCTGGGGGACTGAACTCTGTTGCCTGGAGATTAATTATAATAGCAGGGGTTCTCCAGGCCCCACCTGGAGGTGGCAACCCTAGGCCCCGGGCTTGGTCTGAAGGCAACCGTGTAATAGACTTGCTTGAAGCTGAAGAGATCCAGGTGGTAGATGAGCGGTTGGGAGCAAACATCTTTCTCTTGGCGCGGCGCTCCTAACTTGGGCGGTGTTGGAGAACTGCATCCAGTCATTCTGACTGGTTATTGCTGGAAAGGAGGGTGCTTTCGGGATGTGCCATCGCCACAAATGGGTTTCAGAGTCTTGGCTTTGTTTCAGAGCTTCGGTTCGGCTTTGAAGGGAAATGGCAAGAGGTACAAGCAAGTGGCGCTTTTGTAGGAAAAGGCTGTAAAAGCAGGACATCCCCAACCTTTCTGAGCCCGTGGGCACTTTTAGAAATTTGAAACCGGCCCACGGATGCGACCACAAAATGGCCATGTGGGGGGAAGAGCCGACCACATGCACGGAGGAAGCCCAAACGCAGGGGAGAAGAGGAGTACATTTTTAAAAATATACTGGGAAAGTGAAGTCAGAGAGAGAATAAAACACTGTCGCGGCAGCTGACGCCGAAATGTTATTTCAAGCTGCGTAGCCAATCAGATCTCAAGCTAAAGCCTTACTGGGCAGGACCCCATCTGGCCCCACCCACTTTCTCAAAACACTTGGCGGGCTCCAGGAAAGGTATTGGTGGTTGCCATGGCGGCCCCCGGGCACCACGTTGGGGACCCCTGCCGTAATGGTTTGGGGAGATGCACATACACTGGAACTCCTGCTCGGAGCCAGGCACATGGCAGCCGAGCAGAGGTACAGAGCGGGGTACGGTTCCCTTCTGTTTCTGGGGCTGCCGAGTCCCTTGTTTTCTCTCCCTCACAAACAGGCAGGGCCCAGGCCTGTTGGTCCTTTGCGCACGTGCGCGCGCGCACACACACACACAAAACGGTTGTGTCTGATTATTTTGAGAGCTTGCAGTCTAACCAGGCTCCGGGGGTGGGGGTGGGGGGCGGACTGGAGATCTCTGCAGGGATGAGGAACGGAGAGAACCTCAGCTGTTCTTTCTGGAGCATTACCCAATCTGTCAGCCTCCGCAGAATCTCCCTGGAACTCCCTAAATTGCCTGTCGGCAACAAAAAAATAACCGGGGGGGGGGGGGGGGGGGAGAGGGAGGGAAATCCCTTGCTGTTCCTGACAGCATTTGACCCAATCGGAAGAACACTGAGTCTCAAGAGCCAAAATGTCACATCGCAGCTGGGCTGCTCAGTGGAGGCTGAGCGTCAAAAAGCAGCCAAACCGTTGCTCAGTTATTTCTTAACCTTTTTTTTTTTTGCGCTGTTTGCCCTTTGTTACCCACCGGGGATCCTGGGTATGGATTTGGACTGCTTTCACAGTCTTGGCAGCTACATTGCAACCCTGGAACCGATCTCTTTGGACGTCAAGATGATCCGTATTGTCACTGTTTAAAAATGCCGTTTTTTAATTAGAAGTAGGGGGTATGCAGAGTGCGGACTTGTATATATCACCCGGAGATCTGGGGGATTGCATGATACAGCGAGATTCAGCAACAGGATTTATGCCCCTACCACAGCTTTGCCCCCAACCTGTGGTGCTTTATACCCCCTCCCCTTCTGTCGTTTTTGGCACACAAAAAATGAGGTAAAGGAGTTTCTTTCCTTCCCATTGTATCTGAAGAAGTGAGCTCTGTCTCACCAAAGTTCATGCTGGAATGTTTGAGTCCAGGGGCACCTTTAAGACCAACAAAGTTTTACTCTGGGTATAAGCTTTCGTGTGCAGGCACACGTTTTCAGATAAGTTATACCCAGAATTAAACTTTGTTGGTCTTAGAGGCGCCCCTGGACTCAAACTTTCTTCTGCTGCTTCAGGCCAACACGGCAACCCATCTTCCTGGAATGTTTGTTAGTCTTCAAGGGGCCACTGGACTTCTGTTTCGTTTAACCCACGGTGCCCAGGCTTGTAGTCTAGCTGAAACACAGCAGGCAGGGCGATTTCTGATCTTCAGCCACCCACTTGGTTCTTGTTTTGCCATCCCTCCCTGCCACACGCATTACCGTCAGGTTTCTTCCGGGAGAGTTGCAGATGCCTGTTTAGAAGGAGAAACAGGGTCTGGTTTTCCTACAGGGAAAAGCAGCTGGGGGGGGGGGGGGCGTGACTTGAAAGAGTCTGCTATGAAGCACACTAAGAGGCCATGTGCCAGCCACATATTTTCAACTAAGCCTACCTTGCAGGGTTGTTATTGTTGGAGTGAGCAACTCAGCATGCCTGGATATTGGGGAGGGGTGTGTGAATGGGATGCCTCTCTTTAAGGGCACTTTCAACCATGCTGAATGATGGACTTTCAACTCACTTGCAGTGTACTTTAACAATTGTTTGCGAGTGGATTTTCCCATTTCGCACAGTCAAGTCCAGTTTCAAAGTGCATTGGAAGTAGATTGAAAGTGCATTATTCAGTGTGTGTGTGAAAGCAGGGAGCTGCCCTCTGACCCCTCCTTTTCTCGTTTTGTCCTCTCACTCTCCCCACATGGCCTTCCATGGAGACACATGTTTCTGCAGGTCTCTCATGTGGAGACAGTGCCCTCGTTGAGAGCCAGTCTGGTGTAGTGGTTAGGAGTGTGGACTTTAATCTGGGAGAGCCGGGGTTGATTCCCCACTCCTCTGCATGCAGCTGCTGGTGTGACCTTGGGTCAGTTGTAAGTTCTCTCAGTGCTGTTCTCTCACGAGCAGTTCTCGAAAGAGCTCTCTCAGCCCCACCTACCTCACAGGGTATCTCTGTTGTGGGGAGGGGAAGGGAAAGGAGTTTGTAAGCCGCTCTGAGACTCCTTTGGGTAGTGAAGGGTGGGGTATCAATCCAATCTCCTCCTCCTCCTCTTCTTCTTCTCGTACCCCCCCCCATCCCCCACACATGATGTTGGACAAGCTGGCCATTGGTGGTAGGGAAAATATTCCCTAGATTAGGCTTCTCTCTCTTCCTTTGACTGCAACCAGAATGTGAACTGGACCTACTAGAAAAAATGTTAACTTGACTTCTTCTTTTCTGTGTGCAATATATTTCTTGGGAGACTTGTTTTCTATACCCAGTATCACTCTTCTGTGACTGGGCAACCAAATATCCCAATAGTTATGAGGATAAACTAGAGATGGGAAAGCCAGACATGCCACAAGTTTCCTGAAGAAAAGCTAGGGTTTTGCACATTAGCAGGGCCTGTCATGCTCTTTCAGCCTCACCTCCCTTATCATGATTTATTATTGTTTTTGATTCATTCATTTGTACCCTGCACTTTTCCCCAGTGGGCATCCGAAGGTGGCCTGCCCTCCTTCTCCTCTCCTCCATTTTATCCTCCCAAGACCCCTGTGAGGTAGGTCAGGCTGAGAGAGTGTGACTGGCCCAAGGTCACACAGCCAGCTTCCATCGCACGAGTGAGGATTCGAACCTGGGTCTGTGTCAGCTTCATCAGGAACTCTCAGACGCAGTAATCCCTTTAACAGGCTTTATTGAGAAATCAGGAACGTTGCTGTAAAGTCAAACTCTTTGGCAGAACTGAATAATAATGCAAAGTTGGGAATGACAAGACCTTTGGTCCAGCCCTCAGTCATACGTCAGGATTACATAGTTCATAGACAGGTTAACACAGTACAAGCAGGATGGTGTGAATGTTATCATTTTATGTCTTTCCCCCCCAAGGCCATGAGAATTAGAAATGGTGAAGTTCTCTCTGGCCTCTGTGGAGGAGGCTTCCTTTCACAGCGGTGCTAGCTCAGCTAATCTACAGTTCACACAGACATGTCTTAATCCCCCCCCCTTCAGGAATGTCAGGGGAGGACCACGTAGACAGCACCTGGAGGTGTGGAGATGAAGCTTGGGAATCAGAAGCATAATGAGAGCTCAAGCGGGGTAAACAATAACAGTGCGAAGCTATGTACATCAGGGAACCACAGTGACAAATACATGATCAATAGTCAGGCTAGGGTCCAATCCTGACACCGGCCCCCGGGCTGCATGTTTGACACCCCTGGGCTAAGGTCTCAGAAGACCAAGTTCAAATCCCTGCTCTGCTGTCAAAGCTCGCCAGGTGACCTTGGGCCTGTCACTGTCTCTCAGCCTATACCACCTCATGGGGGGCTGTCATTGTGAAGTTAGAGGAGAAGACAACAATGTGATAAGCTGCTTAGACTGAGGTCAGATCCTGACAGTCTACCCAGATGCCAGTCCGACGCTCGTCACCACGACACCGCACTGGCTGTGTGACAATGAGATGGGGGGGGGGAAGAGGAGAAGCACGTGTTCCCCGAGCTTCTTGGCAGAAGGGTAGAGTCAAAACGTACTTAGACAGACAGGTCTTCAACTTGGCCCGGAAGATCTGCAGGGATGGTGCTGTTCTTGCTTCCAGTGGCAGGGAGTTCCGGAGTTTGGGGTGTGTGAAACAGCTAGAAAGGCCTTCCAGCAGGTCTCAACCAATGCTCCCTCTAAGCGGTGGAGTCTTGTGAGCAAAAATCCTATCTGGTGAGCTACTGGCATTAAATTTGTGAGTGAGCGATTTGGCTGTTGCATAAATTAGTTTGCTGGGGAGTTGTCCTTCCTGAGCTAAGACAAAAATGTGTGAGCCAGAGGCTAAAAAACTGTGAGCTGGCTCACACTCATTCAGCTTAGAGGGAACACTGGTCTCAACTCACCTCCCTTCAAACGAGACAGGAAGGCATCATGCTTTGGTGCTGAAGGTCAGGCAGGGGCAGATCCTTTCTACCCCCCACCCCCACCCCCCGCACCAAAGCGATCCACCATCCGCCTTGAATGGTGCCCGGAAGCCAGTTTGGCAGGTGAGCCGTTGCATGGATTTGGCCGCAGGCTGCAGCGCCAATTCCGCCCGCCGTGCTCCGTCTTAAAGGGCAGACCCCTCTGGGAGTGTCTTGCCTCAGCCCCGAGCCACCATACAGCCGCCACCTCGCCTATGTACGAAGCAGCCGTGCCAAGGTGTCATAAGGATGCAGGAACAAGCTGTTCGTTAGAAACAGGGATCTATTTTTGAGGTGCCATCCGCTCTCTGCGTTTCCAGCGTGGACAAGGGAACGGCACGCAGGGGGGAGATACGCTTTGCCATCTTCGCGGCGGGCAGTGAAGAGAGGCAGGTGGGCCAGGAAAAGCCCAGGGCAACCGGACCGACGCTGAAATGCGGCCGTGTAACGAAGGGCCCCGCTGTGCTTAGCTCCGGCTGTGGGGCGATCCGATGAGACTGGTAGACAAACTCCCGGAGGACAGTTCTACCGATGGCAGCTAGCCCCTGTAGCTGAACGGAAGAGCTGGCGTCAAGTGGAAGCGCTAAAGCTGAAATGTTGAACTCAGTTGTTACGAGGGCCGGATCTGACATAAATGTCAGTTTGCCTGGCCGGGCCATGTGCGTCATGAAACGTAATGCCAGGTACCGGAGATATAAACTGTATAAAGGACAGCAGCTGGTAAGCTCTGACTTGTAACCTCACTGCAAAGGCCCCATGGGGTGGGAGGAGGGTCCAAAGGAAAACCCAGATGGCCAGACTGGAGAGCCAGCGGTGCAGCATGGGGCAGACGCTCCCACGCTGCTTGACTGCTGCAGACGAGGTTGTTCCGCCGTGCTGAAGCCACAGTCGGAGTGGCTCCTCCCACTCCTCCCCCCAACAGTCTCCTGTTCCTTCCCTTGCACTAGTTTCTTGAGGGCCGCATAAGAGCCCTGGATGGGCCGGTTCCGGCCCCCGGGCCTTATGTTTGACACCCCTGGGCTAAAGTATCAGACTAGGATCTGGGCAACTCAGGTTCGATGCCCCACACTGCCATGGAAGCCTGCTGAGTGACCTCAGGCCACTCACATGCTCTCGGCTTAACCTACCTCGCCAGGTTGTTGTGAGGATAAAATGGAGGAGAGGGGACGGATGCAGGCTACTTTGGAGAGAAAGGTGGATACAGAGGGAGTAAAAAAAAATTAAAATTAAATGAACAGAACCTCTAGGTTCAGGAGCACTATGCTATTGAATACCAGCCATGGGGAGAGAAGTCGCTGGCTAACCATTGCTGGGAATGGGATGCTGGACTCTATGGGCCGGTTGGACTTTCCTGGGATTCTGCCTTTGAAAGGTGTTTTGAGAGATTCGTGGAGGACAAGTCTGTGGTCAGATGTTCACCGTGATTGCAAAATCAAATGTTCATGTGCAGAGGCCAAGGCACACCTATAGGGAGGGATTGCTGTTAGTTTTAAGTCCTGTGGGTGGGCTTCCTGGAGGTACCTGGTCAGGCATTGTGGGAAACGGGATGCTGGAGTGTTGCCTTGGCAGTAGCTGCTACCACGGCACGAGGACCTACACCGTGTCACGGAGGTTAAGCTGCGGCAATCATTTTGTGGCAGCCGGTTTTGTTAACTGCGCTGTGTCAGAATTCCAAATGTGCCTGCAAGGCTCAAAAAAAGGTTGAGGACCTCTAGTGTAGGGGACGGAGGCTTCCAGATTACATGACCCGACTCCATGTCCAGAAACAAACACCTGAGCCTCACTTTTTAAACACGTTTGCCCTCCTTGGATTTCAAGGGTAAAAGGACAGTTAAGGAGAGTGTAAAGTCACTGCCAGGTTTGTAAGGACTGTAAACTTGCGGTGTTCTTGACCGAGCTTTCTGTGCCATGAACCAACCTTGTCTGCTGATGCCCCCCCCCGGTCTCCCCCCCCCCACCCCAATGCTCTTTATTAGAAAACTTGGATTGAAAACTGCCAAAGGCCTCCGATTTGATAAACCGCATTCTCTGGTGGCAAGACAGAATGGAAACTGGATTTGCCCTACTTTGTTAGCAAAGTTAGCCTAGACAGGTCGGCGCCTGGGGTGAGTCGTCTCATTCTGAAGCCCCGAATCCTGTATGGGGTGCGTGCCCCTTTTGCCGGGTTGTCCATTCAATAAAACGGAGCAGTTTTGTCCATTGGAACAGGCTGTTCCAGGGGTAACTCAATATTCCAGCTTTATCTGCCCTGAAAGGCATCTCCAAGAAACCAAACCCTGTTTGACCTGACGGATGCTGCACTGTGACGCGATAGCATGGCCGGTAACTTTCCACTGATGCTGCTGATGGCAGAGGCCTGGATTCAGTTTCGTACAGCGGCTTTGCCTAGGGCATACTTCTGAATGCTTCTTGGATTTTTCAAGTTTTGATTCTGGAGTTCCAGATTATCTGCTCTCCCTTTTGAAATGGAGTTAGTTCATTAGAAATTCTCAATTTTCTAATAAATTCCTGAAATTGTATAGAATATTTGATATGTGCAGTCTGGTGCACTTGTCAGATCCTTTCAAATCCTTTGTGGGGGGTTTCACCCTTTCCTTCTTACACACACACACACACGACAAAGAGGCCATTTTATCAAGATTCTTGCAGTGTGTTTTCTTATGTGCATGTTTACTGGTGCGCAGTGGAGAAGCACCACAAAAATAGCCTGCTCACTGTGATTGTATGCAGGCTTATATCAAGATTCTTTGGGAGAGATGCTTCTCTAATGCTCAAGAGCGCATGTGTGCATCAGTAAAACGCCATTGGAAAAGAATGTTCATTTAATCATACATCCAACCACATTAAGACTGCTCACTCTCCCAATAGTTTTTATTAGGGCAGGGGTGCCCGAACTTGCTTAACGTAAGAGCCACATAGAATAAACATCAGATGTTTGAGAGCCGCAAGACAGGAACACACACATTTTTAATTGAAAAATATGCAAATTTCCATATTAAATCAAAGAGACAGATGCCTTCTCCGAGCCAAGCCAGCCTGGATTTAAAGAGACAAATGCTTCTCCAAGCTAGCTGGCAGGGAGACGGCTTTGAGAACACATTTAAAGTTAAAGAGTTCTTTCTTTCTCTGCTCTCCCTCCCCCCCACCTCAAGCCTACCCAAGGAGGGAAACACTGGCTGGGGAAGGGAAGACCGATCGGGGAGGCATGCCTCTCCTTTGCTTCCCCAGCCGCCCTGCCGGGAGCCGCACAATAGGCGTGAAAGAGCCACATGTGGCTCCCGAGCCACAGTTTGGCCACCCCTGTATTAGAGTGAAAGAGCACTTTTTGATGGGGAGGAAGAGGTGCGAGTGAACGGAAAGGGCAGAAAGCCTGCTCCCAATTCCAGAACTAATTTTAGAAATTCTTCTAATTAAACCACCATTAAGGAGCATGGCTCGTGTGTGAAGTGCTGTCAAGTTATAGCTGAACCGTGTAGGACTTTCAAGGCAAGAGATGTTCAGTGGTGGTTTTGCCATTGCCTGTTTTTGCATCGCAACCCCAGACTTCCTTGGTGGTCTCCCATCCAAGTACTAAACAGGGCAGAGCCCGCTTAGCTTCCGAGAGCTGACAAGATCGGGCTACCCTGGGCCATCCAGGGCACGGAAAGAGAGGAATTCTGAACGTTAAAGGAATAGATCTGGGAGAAGCCTGCCTCTCTCTACCTCTGCCGTCCTACCCTGCTCTCTCTTCATGTACAGTTCTTACAACATGGAGCTGAAATGAGTTGGAAAGCCTTCCTGTCTTATCGTGAACTAAGTTGAACCAACCTTAAGGTCAGTTTCTCAAGAAGCAGGAAGGGAGAAGGAGGGTGAGAGAACTTAAGCGATGCTTGCCCCCAAGGGGAGATACCTTCAGTGAGCGCTTCACCCTGCCACAGTCACTGGCGCCATATTGAATTGGAGGTTGATCAACTGCGCTAGGGCCAGACACACAATGCTCCCTCTAAGCTGTCGACAGTTGTGAGCAAAAACTGCACTTTGTGAGCCAAAAAATCTACGAGCATAAAAGTTGTGAGCGAGCCTAATTTTTAATTTATTTTTTTTAATTCAGTTTGGTAAGGGAAAGAAAGAAACTGAAAGAGCGGGAAAGAAAGAAAGAAGGAAAAGGAGAGAAAGGAAGGAATGGAAAGAAAGAAAGAGAAAGCAGGAAAGGGAAAATGGAAAGAAAGGGAGAGGAAGAAAGGGAAGGAAAGAAATGGAAGAACAGGGAGAGAGAGAAAGGGAAAGGGGAAGGGGAAGAGAAAAGGGGATAGAAAGAAAGGGGGGAAAGGAAAGAAAGAAATATGAATAGAAAGAAAGAAATGGAGATTAAGGAAAAGAATGGGAAAGAAAGAAATGAAAAGGAAGGAAGGAAGGAAGGAAGGAAGGAAGGAAGGAAGGAAGGAAGGAAGACGTGCAATTGCAGAAAGCAGGCTTGGAGAAGGCAGGCACTTAAAAGGACTGTGTCCTGGGTCAGAGCAGACTCAGCCAAGACCAAAGGAAAGAGACAAAACCACTAACCAGAAGCACAAAGTTGAGAGTTCAGTCAAAGAGTCATACAGCTGAGGGTCCAAGAAGCAGAGTCTGAGCAGGTCCAAGAGGCACAGTCAAGCAGGTCCAGGTGATGTGGTTGCACGTCTCCAGAAAGGTGACGATTTGCTCCCATACCTACCCTTATCTGAAGCCTCGTTCTTTATAGGCAGCTCATAGCTGGACCTCATCGCTTGTGAGAGAGCCATCCATTTTGGCTCATTAACCCCAGGTGTTCCTCTTGACTTGGCAGTCGCCGGGCTGTGAGGCACGTGCTCCGCCTCCTCTTGAGCAGCTCCAAGTGCACTCGCTTCCTCCTGTGTCCCCCTGGCTCCGGGGAAAGGGAAGGCGAGGCAGCCTGTGAAATCTCCCCAAGATCTGGGGTTGCTGAGGCGCCACCTCTCCGGGTTGCCTCTTTCATGTTCCCAGTGTTCGTCATGGGGCTGGAGCACACGCCGTCCTCAGCACCTAGGGCACTAGGACCTGCCTCCACCGTCTCAGGGTCGTTGACAGCACCAGCTGGTTGAGCCTCAGAGCTGCTGACAGGAGCTTCATCAGCATCAGCTGAGTGATCCTCAGCTAAAGCAGCCTGGATCACGACAGACTGTCCCTCTGGTGGACCTCCTGATGGCACCTGGTATTTTTGGCCACTGTGTGACAGAGTGTTGGATTGGATGGGCCTTTGGCCTGATCCAACATTGGCGTCTCTTATGTTCTTATGTTAAGGGCCTGCCTTCTCCAAACCCACCCCTTGGCCCCCTGTGCTGAGACGAAAATCTGTGCACTGGGGTTTGGAAATTGGTGCGCTAGCACAATGTAGGGGAAACCCTGCACATGACACGCGAGTGTCCATCTGGGAAAGAGCATGGGGCAAAGCATGCTGGAGATGCCCCCGTCCAAAGGCCAAGGTGCCATTGTCTGCCTCCCATACCTGCACACGCAGGGTCCATCCCTATGATCCGGAATATTTGAAAAGCAACGGTTAAATACTTGGTTCTGGACGCATTGCAGTGAAACAGCTCTGCTTTATTAAGTGAATTCAGGAACACTACAAAAACTCCAGGGCAGCTGCCCTGTTTTTAAGCATGCAATCACCATACCCCAAACACATCCCACTCCCAACGATAGGCTATTTACATAACACTATTACTCTATTGGTCTACTCCAGGATCCTAGTAAACTATAATTCAGGGGAAACAAGCTCAACCATGTCCGGGTACTATTTCAGGGATTACTCGGGCTCAATACACAACACCAGCATTCCTTAAAGCACATATGATTGATAGGCCTGTGACTGCTGGGCTCATGATAGGGTAACGCAGGCAAGCAGGACTTCCCTGTGGGTATGCTGGAGCCAGTATGCACGATCCGGTTTCCCCTTTCACATGTCATATCAGTGCCAGTATCGGCCAAGTCCAGTCACAATCTGTAATGACTCCTTGTTTTGATGTGTGTGTGTTCCTTTAAATGTTCGTTTGACTGCAGTACTGCAAGGAGGGCGATAGGGGGAGATGTGTGTGCTGTGATTGGCTGATGACTGAGAGTGTGGGAGGAGATGTTCTGAAAGGAATTTCTGTGTGTGTGTGTTTTATGACAGAGTTCAGAGTGTGTGTATGTCTTTGGAAAGTGAAGTGTAAAAAGCTTTAGAGAGTCTGTGGAACTCTAAAAGTATTGTGAGAGAGTCTATAAGGAAAAGAAACAAGCTGTGTCTAAACTGTGTGATTAGACCAATGTTTTATCCTGTGTGGAAAAGTCGAAGAGTTTAGCCGGTTTAGCTGCATATATGAGAAAGAGAGAGAATCCTGTCAGAGTGGAATTTTGGTGTCAGAGAGACTGTGTGTGACACCAAGCTTGCTAGTTGCTACTTATATTTCACGAGTTCCTTTTTCCAGAAACCAATTATGTTCTTATTTCAATAAATCCATTTTCGTTTAAATATATCCCAGAATTCAGTACAGTACTTCCTCAGGGCCAGATAGTCCTCTCGAGTGCCCAGATCCTGGGTTACACTACCAAAGGAGAGAGATTTTGGAATTTTTAATTCCTGGTGGCAGCAGAAACTACCGAGTTTATATACACAAAGTGTGAATTAAAGGTAAAACCGTTCCCCCTAAAAGCAAGCACGTCACAGAGTATGATTTAAAGGCAAAACAGTCCCCACCCAATAAGAAGGACGCCACACAATCCATCCAGCACAGTGTAGGGGTTAAGAGTGTCTGAGTAGGATCTGGAAGTCGCCGGCTCGAGTCCCCAGTTGGCCCCGGAAGCTCACTGGACAACCTTGAGCCAGTCTCTCAGCCTAGTCTACCTCACAGGGTTGTTTTTAGGATAGAATAGAGGAGACAAGAAGGAGGTAAGGTGCTCGGAGGCAGGGTACAAATAAAGTAGGGGGGAAACTATGCTGCACTTTTAAAATATGCGCTTCTTATCATCCCTTTTTGTGCTACATGGTATATTCATTTATTGGGGATGCCAACCTCCAGGGTGGGACCTGGGGATTCGCCTGGAATTACAGCTCATGTCCAGACTACAGATCAAGAAGAAGAAGATATTGGATTTATACCCTGCCCTTCACTACCCGAAGGAGTCTCAGAGCGTTTTACAATCTCCTTTCTCTTCCCCTCCCCACAACAGACACCCTGTGAGCAGTGTTCCCTCTAAACTGAGTTAGTGTGAGCTAGCTTGCAGTTTTTTTAGCCTCCCGCTCACACATTTTTGTCTTCGCTCGGGAAGGATGGCTCCAGACCAAACTAATTTACGCAGCAGCCAAATCGCTCACTCACGACTTTAAGCCAGTAGCTCACAAAGTAGGATTTTTGCTCACAAGATTCCACAGCTTAGAGGGAACATTGCCTGTGAGGTAGGTGGGGCTGAGAGAGCTCTTTCGAGGACTGCTCATGAGAGAAGCGCTCTGGAAAATCTTGTAAGTGACCCAAGGTCACACCGTCAGCTGCATGTGGAGGCGTGAGGAATCAAACCTGGTTCTCCAAGATTAGAGTCCGTGCTCCTGACCACTGCACCAAACTGGTGTAGTTCCCCTGTAGAAATTGGGTGATTTGGAGGGTGGATTCTCTGGCATCGTACCCCACGAAGGTCCCGGTCCTCCCCAGGCTCCACCCCCCAAATCTCCAGGAGTTTCCCAACTTGGAGCTGGCAACCCTCCCCTCCCACTCCCCTCCACTGGACAGGGGGGACCTGGAGTGGCAACCCTATCCATTGCAGACGACGCGGTCATTATTCCCATTCTGAAGATTCAGTACAGCCTTGGGCCCAGTCAGCATCCTCCGCTTGTTCAGAGGGTGTTTTTAGAGGAGTGGGCGTTGTAACAGATGGACAGAAGCGAGGAGTGTTATCTTGTAAGAAGCCAGTGATTGATTTCCCCGGAGTATTCCTACATAGTCTGTTGGCTGTGAAGCGCTAACTCGACCACGGTCTCGCGCTTGGCGGTGTGCTGATGTGTATATCAGGCGTGCCCTTTCCGGAGGGAAGATTAATTTAATCATTAGTTAATATAAGGATAATAAATCTGGGAAAGGAAGCACCGCTGGGCAAAACTGTGGCTCCATTCCGAGGAACGCCCACTTCCTTGGCCACACAGCAGCCGCTCTCGTCATGCGGACCAAAGCGTGGTTTGCCACATTCGAGAGTGTAACTAACCCACCTTAAATGTCCCTGTTGTTTGGGAGGGGGTGAGTAAGCAGGCAGAGGATACTTACGTATGCTGTTGGTCGTCATGAGAACAGTCCAGGGCTATGGGGGGGGCATGGGGGATGTTTGGGACAAATTTAAGCAGAATGACTATTTCTGAATTTTTAGAGACTCCTCTTTATCAAACGGGCACGTGTGTTTCTGTGTTCATAGCATCATTTCAATGAAAACAGCATCAAATAAAGGAGCTGGCGGAGAAATCCCAGAAAGCCAGATCTACTTGTTTGGGAACATTAAAGGGGTTAGTGTTTTAGATTGATTCATGACTCCCCTTTGCTTGATTGTGGGTGGGTGGAGGGGCCCTAGCTCAGGGACAGAACATCTGCTTGGCATGCAGAAGGTCCCAGGTTCAATCCCCAGCATCTCTCATGAAAAAGACCAGGCAGTATGTAATGGGAAAGACCTCTACCTGAGGCCCTGGAGAGCCGCTGTCAGTCTGAATAGACGATACTGACTTTGATGGACCAAAGGTCTGATTCTGTATAAGGCAGCTTCCTGTGTTCAAGACTGTCAGGGAAGGGGCCATAGCTCAGTGGTGGAACATTGGCTTGGCGTGCAGAAGGCCCCAGGTTCAATCCCCGGCATCTCCAGTTAAAAGGACCAGGCAGTAGTAGGTGATGGGAAAGACCTTGATCTGGAACTCTGGAGAGCCACTGCCAGTGTGAATAGACGATACTTACTACGATGGACCAAGGGTCTAATTCCCTGTAAGTCAGCTTCATGTGTTCATGTGTATGCGCGTGTGCACCTATTTGTCCGTGAAGATGGATTTGTGTCTACCTGTACTGTATGTAGAAGCCTGGTTTGTCTGCATAGGTTCTGTTCCATGCCACAAATTGATGGTGGCCAATTCAACTAATCGCCACTAAAATACTTGTAAGCACCAAGCATTGGGCTGGTAAGCATCATCCCGGAAATTGCCCTCCGGTAGAGAGCATGGGGCGTACAACCTTCCACCCGGCCCCCGAGAGACCCCATAGGCTTCTTTGGTGGTCAGGGTATGTTTTGACCCACCTTCACCAAGGAGAACGGCTGGATTCGAGTCCAGTAGCGCCTTTGAGACCAACACGATTTTGGGGGTAAAGGTTTCGGAGAGCCAGAGCTCCCTTGGTCAGATACAAGTCGGAACAGAGGTAAAGTTTGGTGTACAGCCAGTGTGGTTTAGTGGTTAAGAACGGCGGACTCTAATCTGGGAGAACCGGGTTTGATTCCCCACTCCTCCACATGCAGCCAGCTGGGTGACCTCGGGTCCGTCACAGCTCTCTCAGAGCTGTTTTCTGAAGTACAGTTCTCGGGAGAGCTCTCTCGGCCCCACCTACCTCATAGGGTGTCTGTTGTGGGGAGAGGAAGGGAAGGAAGCCGCTCTGAGACTCTTGAGTGAAGGGCGAGGTATAAACCCAATCTCTTCTTCTTCTTTAACCCGAAATCTCGTTGGCCTCTGAGTTGCTACTGGGTTCAAATCTTGCTCTTCGACTGCAGGCCAGCACACCTACCCTCTGGATCTCTCTTCGCCAAAGAGAGTCTCCCCGACCTTTTTTCTGCCTTGCGTCCTGTAACCCTGTCTGTCTGTCTGTCTCTTTAGAATGACTCCTGGGGGAAGCAGTATTCCTATGCTCTGTTCAAGGCCATGAGTCACATGCTGTGCATCGGCTACGGGCAGCAGGCCCCGGTGGGCATGTCCGACGTATGGCTCACCATGCTGAGCATGATCGTCGGCGCCACCTGCTATGCCATGTTCATCGGTCACGCCACGGCCCTCATCCAGTCTTTGGATTCCTCACGGCGGCAGTACCAGGAAAAGGTAAGCGCTCTGCTCTGCAGACAGTGTGTGCGCGGGGGAATGTCCCAGAACCAGTGTTCCCTCTAAGCTGAGTTAAGGTGAGCAAGCTCACAGTTTTTTTTAGCCTCCGGCTCTCAGATTTTTGTCTTAGCTCAGGAAGGATGGCTCCAGAGCAAACTAGTTTATGCAGTAGCCAAATGGCTCGGTCACAACTTTAATACCAGTGGCTCACAGTTTGCTCACGGGACTCCACAGCTTAGAGGGAGCCGGAACCTTGCCAATGGTAGCGCAATTAAGGGGCACTCACCCCAAAAGTGTAGAAGAAAAGTAGGGTTGCCAGGTGTCATTGACATGCTGGCGGGGGATGGGAGGGAGGGAGCTTTCCTGGAGTGGGGCGGAAGTGACAACATCACGTCAGGGATGTCACGTGGCGAAGCTCTGGCTCGAGGGCAAAACTCTATGGTACAATTGCCCTCAAGTCATAGAGATTTGCCCCCAAACCAGAGCATCTCCGATGCAATGACATCACTTCCTGGTGGCATCATCACGTCAGGGACGTTGCCTGGCGACGTAGCTGTTTGGGGGCGGGGCTTCCCCTGCTGGCCAGTTGGCCGGCAGTGGGCAGAAGCCCCCAAACCATCATAAAGTTGACATGTAGGGAAGCAAACTTCCTGGAGAAGAAACAAACAAAAGCGGAGCTTGTTTTTTCACCAATGGTGGTGTGTCTGACAGCCTCTTCGAAGAGGCATTTGCTTGCTGGGAGGAAAAAATTAAGGGAAGACCTCAGCCTGTACACCCTGTTGGTAGAACTCCAGAGGAACTGGTTGTCCACTCTGAGAGAGAGGATGCTGGACTAGATGGACCACTGGTCTGATCTAGCCGGGCCCTTCTTATATTATGATATGTTATGTTATTTATTGGGAGCTGCGGTGGCTCAAGTGGTTAAGACGCTGAACTGCAGGCTGTGGAAGGTCGGTAGTTCAGCAGTTCGAGACCCGGGTGTGCCACATGACGGAGTGAGCTCCCGTCTCTAGTTCCAGCTCCTGCCAACCTAGCAGTTCGAAAGCAAGAAATGGCAAGTAGATAAATAGGTACCACTTCGGTGGGAAGGAAACAGCGTTCCATGCGCCTTGGTGTTTAGTCATGCCGGCCACATGACCACGGAAATGTCTTCGGACAGCGCTGGCTCTTTGGCCTGGAAACGGAGATGAGCACCACAACCCTAGAGTCGGACTTGACTGGCTTTCGAGCAAGGGAACCTTTACCTTTATGTTATTTATGGGTCCAGATTTGTACCCCACCCTCCCAGCCTAGGCCAGCTCAGGGCAGCTTACCTAAAATCAGCAAAAGCATTTAATAATATAATAAGACATTTAAAACAATATTAAAACAATTATAGTTCCCTAATAAGTGCTAGATTCCAGTAATAAAGCTCATGATGGCTACCATCCACTATCTCCCTTCCCGTGGCCGGCTCGCAGATCTCCTATAGATGTCTTCAGGTGTCTTTCCCGGCTGCTAGTACAGGCTGTTTAATGTACTATCTGGGGCAGCAGGGCTTCTTATCCTAGTTGTTAATAGCGGTGGCGGCTCCAAAAGCCTGGCGGAAGAGCTCTGTTTTACAGGCCCCGTGGAACTGTGAGAGGTCCCACAGGGCCCCGATCTCCTCTGGGAGCTCATTCCACCAGGATGGAGCCGCCACCAAAAAAGCCCACGCCCTGGTTGTCTGCAGCCTGGCCTCCTTAAGACTCAGGAGGGGCAGTCAGTTCTGGGCCCCTGACCACAGTGCTCTCTGGGGAACATGTGGGGAAAGGCGGTCCCCTCAGGTATGTAGGTCCCTGGCTTTAAAGGTGAGAACCAGCGCCTTAAAATGAATTCGGTATGCTATCGGCAGCCAGTGCAATGCCTTGAGCACAGGCTGGATGTGCTTCTGGATTGGGAGTCCCATCAACAGCCTGGCCGCGGCATTTTGCACCAGCTTCAGCTTCCGTATTTGAGACAAGGGCAGCCCCACGTAGAGAGCATTACAGTAGTCCAATCTCGAGGTGACCACTGCATAGATCGCTGTTGCCAAGCCATTGCGTTCGAGGAAGGGAACCAACTGCCTAATCAGCCGAAGATGGTAAAAGGCTGCCTTGGCAGTGGCTGGTACCTGGGCCTCCACTGTGAAGGAGGCATCTAGGAACTCCAACGCTGGGACCAGAGGTGCCCCATTGAAGGTCAGGAGCGGGATGTTCCAATGAAAGCCTCAACTTCTGTGCCCTGTTGTCGAACCCACAGAGGAGACGGTTGGTCCATGTGTGAGATGGGAGGCCGGACTAGATGGACCACTGGAATGATCCAGCAGGGCTCTTCTGATGTTCTTATGAAGGCCGCGGCCTCTCTGCCCTGTTGTTGGCCCTCCAGAGGAGCTGGTTGAGGCCACTGTGTGAGGCAGGATGCTGGACTACATGGACCACTGGTCTGATCCAGCAGGCCTCTTCTGATGTTCTTAGGAAGGCCTCAGCCTCTATGCCTTGTTGCTGATCATCCGGAGGAACTGGTTGGCCACTGTGTGAGACGGGAGGCTGGACTGGATGGACCACTGGTCTCATCCAGCAGGGCTCTTCTGATGTTCTTATGAAGGCCTCGGCCTCTGTGCTCTGTTGTTGGCCCTTCATAGTAACTACTTGGCTACTATGTGAGACAGGATGCTGGACTAGATGGACCACTGGTCTGACCCAGCTGGTCAGAAGAAAGAAGAGAGGCATACCTCTTCCAAGACAGCACCTGGCATCTTCCTGGAGGGAAGGAGCCCTGGCTCACTGGTAGAGCACGTGTTTTGTATGTAAAGTCCCAGTTACAGTCTCCAGCATGTCTAGACAAAGCAACGGGCCAGTTCTCACAACTCAATATATATGTGTGTAAAGTGCTATCGAGTCACAGCCAACTTATAGCAACCCCGTAGGATTTTCAAGGCAAGAGGCGTTCAGAGGCAGTTTGCCATTGCCCACCTCTGCGTAGCGACCCTAGACGTCCTTGGCGGTCTCCCATCCAAGCAGTAACCAGGGCCGACCCCGCTTAGCGACTGAGATCTGACCAGATCTGGCTAGCCTGGGCCACACAGGACAGGGATAAAAACCAACATATCACTTTTAAAAAAGAACATGCTGCCTTATTAATCAGTGCCCCCTTTTCCGCCAACCAAAAGATTTTGAATGGCGTGATCTATTGATGAAACCGGTTCTGCAACGGAATGATGAGAAAATAGACTTTTAAAAAAATTTCTAAGGCTTTATCCCCCCCCCACCTCTCCAAAATCTGCTTCAGGCTCCTGTTGGTAGAGAGAGTTTTTAAGGGGGCAATGCAGGCGCTTCTAGCGGGGCCCCCCTCAATCCTAACCTATTTTAAGGCAACATTGTTCTGGCTGACAATGAAAGACTGATTGGGAAGCATTTCCTTTGAATACTGCTACCAAGCGCACTCAGGTTTTTTTTTTTGCAGTGCATAAAATTATGCAGCGTGGGGGAATCACAGAAATGCAAAGTCGCTGTTTGTTCCTCTGAAAGTTCCTAAGTGTGGTGTTTGCAGGAAAGAACTTGGAAGTCGGCTGCGAACACAGTGAATGTTCAAATGCAGAGGCGATGGATGGGGTGGGGGGGAAAGAGACACCCTCAAATACTTTCCTCTGCTGTTTGGCTCTGACTGTGGTAAAATCCTCCTTACCTTTTGCTTTTGAGGTGAGCAATGCAGAGTCAGAACTTTACTGAAGGCCAGCGGGAATGACGAGAAAAATCCTTTTGGATGAAAACAGTCTGGTTCTAATAGCAAAGTCCACACATATTGTTCTGGTGGGCCAGTGTCTCTTTATATAAACCACAATGCCTACTCCGTTGTCAGGGCCAGACCTTTGAAGCGTCTTGGGGGGTTGCGGGTTGCGACTTTTGATGTACAGAACGTGGGAGGCAGGCTGTACGTGTGCTTGTTCTGTCTGCGTGTGCTTCTGTTTCGGAGAATGTAATGTTTGTTCCGTCATGTCGTTTCCAAACGGCCCAGACGGTTCAGTTTTGTTGGGAGACCTGGGTGATTTACTGGCTCTTGTGGTAGAGCACGTATCTTTTTATGATTTGGTTTGGTTTGAACCGCGGGGTTCCCCCCTTTTGTTGTTAGCTCTGTTTAGATGATCAAAGCCTAGGCGGGAAAATGTGCAGAAAGCGGAACGGGATCCTGGCTCTGTCCTCCATGCAGGCTACAGGTAGCACGGGCCAATCCTCCCACAGGAAAAGCCAACACACGCTTAGGCTTCTGCGCCCAAGGTGCCATTAATACATGGAGCAAACACACCAAACCCCCCCCCAAACCCTGTGTATGTAATATAAATCATGCAACAATTACGCATGAAACTATAACATTTCTATCAAAGGAATATAAATATAAAGAAACAGTCAACATTCACTGTAAAGAAGCTCATATCTACCCACATGCTTAATGAAACAATATCTCCATACAAAATTACAAGTATTCACAAAGAAAGAACTTATTAGTGATGTTTATATGATAGGAGTTCCACAAATGTTTCCAAAACAGGAAAAAGTTCAAAAATGATCTTCAGGTTCTTCACAAAAAGCAGGTCCCATCAGTGTTGAGTATGGAAGGCAGGTTCCATCAATGCTTCACGCGTTTCCTAGCTACAGGGTTCCCCCGTATCGCTGGTGCTTTATCAAAAGAAGAACCTATAATCCCATATTAAAGAATCTCTCTAAGGGTGCGATCACACTGTCCCTTTGATCGGGATTCGCCGCTGTTTCCTCCCGCATTTAAAGTTTCTGTTTACATGCGCCAATCTGCCTCCCGCATCAAAGCAGGCTCACTCACGCAATACTCACAGGTTTTCCTGACCCCGGGAAAATCAAGTACTTTCCTGGATCTCGCGCTTTGAACGCGCGATTTCACTTATGTGAACAGCCCTCTTTCACAATGATTGCGAATAGGGCCGTCTGACCACTCTCTGAAGTTTTTTTTTTTTTAAGCTTCCGGTTTGAGCGCATGGGCAGGCATTCGCTTAAGAAGTCAATTTTTTAAAAAAAAATAATGCCAGTGCTTACAGCATCCCGGTGGAGGCAGGAACGAGAGGTGGGGGCTCCGGCAGCCTGGATGGGGGTGGCAAGCAGGTGGCGGAGACGGCGCCCGAGCAGCACGAGCGGCTCGCGCTGCGCACCTTCCTGCTGGGCCTCGACCTCCTGGCCGCCCAGAAGCGCCGGGAGAAGGCATGCCAGGCTGGTGGCGACTGGGCCGATGGCAAGGACAGCCCCGCGGCCACCCAGGAGCAGCTGCTGCCGTCGCCGGATGGGGACGAGGGCGAGGGGGACAGCGAGCAGCCGGTAAGAGGGATGGCTCTTGAGGGGTGGTGTAGACATGCAAAACCGGAACAAAATATTCCAGTTTTCCAGTATTCCAGCGCCGTGTGAACAGGCCCTTAATCTCACGTTGACTCCATAGCCGTTCAAAGTCAAATATCTGTAGCGCTTCAGCTGAAACGCCTTCCCCTAATTGTCTGTTTCTTTATATTTATACTCCTTTGATATAAATGTTACAAGTTTCATGAGTAATTGTTGCGTCATTTATATTACACACACAGTTTTTTGTTTCGGTTTGATTCTCAACTGTGTATCTCCTGTTTTGGTTGTTATTAATACATGGAGGCCTGCCGTCATCAGCCACTCCCCTCCCGGGGTGCTGACTGTACCTGGACCAGGGGGTCCCAGCGTTTCGGAACCCGCGGGCACCTTTGGAATTCTGACAGAGTGTGGTAGACACAGTCACAGAATGGCTGCCATAGAATGGCTGCTTCAGGAGGTGGAGGCAGGCACGGAATGGCTGCCGTGAGTTCCTTTCACTCGCAAAGGGAAAGTCCCGTGTCCAGCCATCTCCACTTAAAAGGCAATCGGAGAAGCGGAAGACCTCTGCACCTGAGACCCCGAAGAGCCACTGCCAGTCTGAGGAGCCATTTCTGACCCTGATTGACCAAGGGTCCAATTCAGTATATGGAAGTTTCATCCGTTTATCTGTTCAAGGGGGAATTGATGGAAATTGCCAGGTTAGTTGGGATCCCAGCCTGAATTAATTAGTTATTGTATGGCAGTGTGTGTAGTACAGCCAGGAGATCCTAGGACTGTCTGGCAGCCAGACGTTCTATCTGTTTAGCTTTATGCACCACTAGGTGGCAAGCTAGACTTGTTTTTTAAGGCAAGAGACGTTTCAGAGGTGGTTTGCCACTGCCTGTCTCTGCGTCACGACCCCAGTATTCCTTGGAGGTCTCCCATCCAAATACTAGTCAGGGCTGATCCTGCTTAGCTTCCGAGATCTGCCGAGCACATCTGACAAGCCATAGTCCTTCCCATATGGGGGAAATGTGTTTTATTATTTATTTATAACCAGACTTTGTCCCCTAATGGGGACCCAAAGTGGCTTACATCATTGTGTTCTCCACCAGTTTACCCTCACAAAAACCTTGTGAGGTAGGTTAGGCTGAGAGAGTGTGACTGGCCGAAGGTCACCCAGCGAGTTCCCATGACATGTGGGGACTCGAACTTGGGTGTCCCAGATTCTAGTCCAACACTCTGCATTTACTATAGTCTGCGAGGTCTCTAGATCTCCATTGCATTTTCATCCTGCCCTTCTATCTAGCTCCGGGTTCTCTTGCATTTCATCCTCACTATAATCCTGAGGTAGGTTAGGTTGAGGGAGAGAGAAAGACAGACTGGCTGAGGTCCTCCAGTGAGTGGAGATTTTAAATGTCTTGGGGGAGGGGGGTCTCCACAGGCTTAGTCTGACACTGAAAAATTGTTTTTTGGTGTGTGTTTGTTTTTAGCCCCCCGAAGGAGATTTTTTTATTGCATTTTATATAAGGACTACAAACTACAATGAAAATAGGGGAGGGAAACTACAATTAAGGAGAAAGAAAAGATAACCACTACTGACTAAAAACCCAAGAGAGGAGATAATCGAATTAGCTTATACACAAAGCCATCCCTTAAAACGCTAACAATTTTATGAACTTAGTCAGATATGCTAATGTAACTTTTAAATCTTAAATTTAGCTGTTGGAAAAAAGACCCCAAAGCATCTCAATATTAGCAACAGTATTTTCAAAGGCACAATTCAGAGTCCTTTAGCCTTCATTTTTTGTTATCCTGTCTTTTCTGCAGTTTGTAAGGACTTTTAGGAACCGCCACCCCTTTCTCAGAAAGAGAGTCCTCTCCAGAAGACCCCGAGTCCAGCTCGTCACTGGACTTACTGTCCTTCTCCTTTTTATCCACCTCCTCTGGCTCACCCAACTGGATTCTCAAAAAGTCCTGTACTTTGGAAACAGAGTCAATCTTTTCTTTTTTATCCTGAAGTTTGAAGGTTACGCCCTCTGGATATAACCACCGGTAGCTAATTGCATTTGTTTGAAGAAAAAGAATTAAATCTTTATATTTCTTTCTCCTTTGTCTTATTTCAAATGGGATGTCTTTCGGAATCCTGATGGTACTGTCCCCAGTTTTCAAGGGTGTCCCCGCCGTTGCTCTCAGGATAGAATCCCTCACATGCCTCTTCGAGAATCTCATTACTATTTCCCCAGGCAGATTATTCTTCTTTATGTATACAGAATAGGACCTGTAGGCCACATCCATTTCGCTCATGAGATACTCTGCCTTCAAATCTGTCACTGGGGCCAATGCTTCTCTCATCATTTGCTTCAGATTCTCACCCTTAGTCTCTGGGGCACCTTGGAAACGAAGGACCAAGTTTGCCTTCTCCATTTGTAATTGTAAAAGCTGTTCTTCTGTTGAAACTTGCTTCTTTTCCAATTTTTGTACCTTTTTCTTCACCTTTTGAGCAGTGGCGTCAACTTCTTTCACTTTCTCAGCTGTTTGTTCTGTAATTTTAAGAGTCTCATTCAATTGCGTCTGCTGAGTAGTGATACATTGGTTCATTGTTGATAACTGTTCCTTGAGATTAGTCATCTGGTCCAGCAGGGGGCGCAGGGACTCTGCCAACGTTTTAGCCAGCTCGGTGGTTCCTTCCAGTCGTGGGCTCTCAGCTACTTTCACTTTTAAAAATTTCTCTTTCTCCGTCCTCTTCGCCACCATCTTTATAGGTTGTTTACTTTCACCAAAATTTTTAAAGTCTCTGAATATGTGGTCATATGCGCCTTGGTAAGTCTTTCCCAACAGATTTTGCCGCTTTTACTTCCGCTCCCCCCCCCCCCGGGTCTCACTTTTAAGTTTATGTGCATGGGAGGGGCCCCTCCCTCCCTCACTTTGCTTTCTAGTCCGTGGGGTGGGGAGCTTTCTTTTTAACTTAGCGAATACACTCTAGTCCGACTCACTGTTCATATTCGGTCATCCGACCTCGCTTAGCCACCGTTTTAGCTGCTCGATCTCCAGCGCTTGTCCCGGTCAGCGTCACTTGTTCCATTCGGACACTCAGCGGAAGGACCGTCAGGACGGAGAAGTGCCTTGATTCCCCAGCATCGCGCTGGCGAAGAAGCAACCTCAGAAGTCCCCTGGCTAGGAGCCTTTCAGCCAGGCTCCGGGGGGGTAGCGAAGCCTCGCCCCTCCTCCTTTTTGCTGGTGCGCAGCTTCACCCCTGGGAGGTCCGGGAGGTGAGTCTGCTCAGCATGCCGCCATAAACCGGAAGTCGACACTGAAAAATTGTTGGGAATGTGCTGAAGAGGAGATTGGATTTATACAGTGGGAGAGCTTCTAGTGTGCTGGACCTCCTGATGGCACCTGGTATTTTTGGCCACTGTGTGACAGAGTGTTGGACCGGATGGGCCATTGGCCTGATCCAGCATTGGCTTCTCTTATGTTCTTAGTCTCAGAGCGGTTTACAATCCCCTTTCCCTTCCCCTCCCCACAACAAACATCCTGTGAGGTAGGTGGGGCTGAGAGAGCTCTTTTGAGAACTGCTGCTGAGAGAACAGCTCTGAAAGAACTTGTAAGTGACCCAAGGTCACACCAGCAGCTGCACATGGAGGAGTGGGGAATCAAACCTGCTTCTCCCAGATTAGAGTCCGCGCTTCTAACCACTGCACCAAACTGGCTCTCAAAATTGGACAGTTGGTCTGGGGGCTTGTGCCAGGTGGAAGAAGGTAAAATAAATCCTATATTATTATTATTATTTTTAATCTAAGCCACTGTGGAATCAAAAGATGGGAGATATAGAAATCAGATAAGTAAAATGAAAAGGGGGGCTGGAGAGGGCATAGCAGGAGCCCCACACATCAGGGAAGCCTCAGGAGAGTTTGTCTGTGGGTCTGAATCCATATGGCAGATCTTTTAGGCTCAGCTGTCGCATGGTTCTCGTACACATGAGTGTATTTCAGAGAAATGTATTTCCCTGGGGTGGCCTGCAGAAATACAGCCAAGGGAAGGAGGAAAGAGAATCCATTCAATTTCTGGCTGGAAATGACGGGGCTGGGAAACAATTGAATATTCCTTCCCAGCCTTTTGAAAGCTTGAATAGCCCTGTTTGGAATGAGAACATTTGGTGATTTTCAGGCTCACAGTTCAGTTTAGACCCCCCCCCCCCCCCCCGTGACTGTGTGTCCATTCAAGTATATTTTAAGCAAAGCCATGCCAGTTTTGACTGGTTTGCAGCAGAGCAGGTCCGCCCAGAGACAGAGCTAGCAAACTGGGGGACTCTGTTCGAATGTGCCCCCCCACACACACCGCAAGTTCCCTAGAATGGCTTTGGAAAACCCCCACCAGGTGGGGCAAGTCATACTGAGCTGCTTCCCTTGCAGGGTTGTTGTAAGGATGACCTTACTGACTTAAAAAAAAAAATCCTGCTGCGACCTGCTCTAGGCAGCTTAGCCATCACCCCCCCCCCAAAAAAAAAACAGTCCCAGCAATTTAGTACGAAATCAGAGCGAGTGCAGAAATCGTTCAGGAGATGGTTCCAGATGCCGCTTTGGCTGAAGGCAGTCAAAACTCTGGGGGCACCTTAAAGCAGAGGTTCCCAACTTGGTGCCCGGGGGCACTATGGGTACCCACTGATCCCATTTCTCTGCTCTCGGGGCAGAGGCTGGTTGGGCTTTCCCCAAGGCGGGTGGCAGCCTTTTGCAAACGGAAAACTGAACGAGCCCCAGTTAATATCTGCTATGCCTGCGACCAGCTGCCA
>NW_015175396.1:314191-322210 GCF_001447785.1 Gekko japonicus | reverse complement strand
GGAATGCCGCTGTGGGTCAGGCACAGAAAGTGCTCCCTAACTCTGACAGTCCGAAGCCATTTGCGCCTGATCAGGACGGACTAGGCGCAGCGTGCGGAATTGGTGTAGTGGTTAGGAGCGCGGACTCTAATCTGGGAGAACCGGGTTTGAGTCCCTACTCCTCCACATGCAGCTGCTAGTGTGACCTTGGGACAGTGAGGTTTGAACTGTTTCTCAGCTCTCAGAAACTGTACTGTAACTAGAGTTTAATTTTAAATTGCTTTATTTAGTCTACTGTATCCCTGAGTTTTTATAGTGTAAATGTTTTATATGATTGGTAAAGTGACTGTAACAGAGAACAAGGGAATGAACTGCTTCTTGCACCCACCTGGGGTACCTACGGCTGCTCTTTGCCGTGGGGACCTTGTTTCCTGTTTGGAGCACTCTGGTTTTGGAGACACGGGTGAATGCCACAGGGATAGGCTGACCCGTGAGATCTGTGACAAGAGGATTCTGGGACATAAGCTGGGAGAATCTGGGGGGAGCTTCAAGAAAAGCTCTGCAGATTGCACGAGGCATGGAAGTGGCAGTCCAGTGCCCTCCCCTTGCTGATCTGGCCATGTGTCCCCTGTTACATGTGCTGAAATGACCTCTATTAAAGCTGGCACATGAGTGCTTCACTGTATGGCCCATTTGCTCTCCAGCTCATGACAAGATGAGCAGATACCCCCCCCAAAAAAATCATCACGGGAAAAGGGTTCAAATGAATTGAAGATTGATTGAGCCTGCAATGCTGCCATGCGCCATGCACATTTGAGCTTGATGCTAGAGCGACTGAATGAAGTGGCAGTGGGGAAATCTTAGCAGGATTATTGAATCTGTTGGTGGAATCCTCCACCTTCCCTGGTGCCTTCCCCCCTTCCCTAGAACGCTTTCCCTTCTTCTGAAACCTGTTACACCCTCTAGAACAGGGGTGTCAAACTCATTTGTTACGAGGGCCGGACCTGATATAAATGTCACTCTTATCAGGCCGGGCCATGTGTGCCATAAAATGTAATGCCAGGCACCAGAGATAGAAACTGTATAAAGGACAGCAGCTGGTAAGTGCCAAGTTCGTGCATCCTCACTACAAGGCCCCATGGGCTGGGAGGAGGGTGCAGAGGAAACCCCACATAGGGGAACTGGAAGCTGTGCAGCACTGGGCAGACGCTCCCACGCTGCTTGACTGCTCCAGACAAGGTTGTTCTGCCGTGCTGCAGCCACAATGGAGTGACTCCCCCCACTCCCCCCAGCACTTCCTCCCTTGCAGCAGTTGCTCACGGGCCGCATAAAAGCCCTGGACGGGTGGTTCCGGCCCCCGGGCCTTATGTTTGACACCCCTGCTCTAGAATGTCATCCTCTTTTCTTCCGCTGCCACAGCCGGGTCCCTTTGGCCAGCTGGCAGCTCTCCAGACACCTGTTGTCACCGAGGGTTGCCAAGCAAATGTTTTGTGAAAACTCCTCAGACTACAGAAACACGGCTCTGGAGCAGGAAGGGCACTCTTCATCTGCACTGCCGATTTTCCTTCGAGTGTCCGCAGGAGGCCACTTCAGTTTTTAAAAAGCCAGGCCCCAGAAGTCCTCAGACTAGCAGTGCGGATGGTTCCAACGCTCTCTAAAATTCAGGGCAGAGGTTGTTTTTTAAGTCACAAAACCCTTAAGTCCATCTATTCCAGACCAACCCTCTTCTCAGGGCCCAGAGCATTCTTACAGCTGCTCAGCCTCTGCTTGAAGACCTCCGGCGACTAGCAGCGCTGAACTCGTCCTGGAAGCTAAAATGACTCAGCCAAGGTGATCGTACTTCGGTTACATTATGAGAAGATGAATCACTGGAAAAGACGATCATGCTAGGAAAAGCTGGAGGCAGGAGGAAAAGAGGAAGGTCCTTTCTGCACCCATATTTTGCCTTGGTTTCTGAGCGCATCCTATTTTATTTGTTTTTATTTGTTTTTATTTATTTATTTATTTATTTTGATTTTTCTCCCGCCGAAGCGTTCTGCCCTCCCGCCGAAGCGTTTTCCGTTCTGCATTCCCTCCCGCTTTCACTTCCCCATTTGTGTCAGGGCTTTTTCTCGTTTCTGCATTTGTTTTACAGGCATCTGCATTCGGATCGCTTCCAGCACACTGCTGCCCCGCCATTACCAAAACTCCTTTTGCGGCGATTCTTTGCTCTCATCCGCTTTCAAATCGCCAATCCTTTCTAAAGCAGGATTGTTTCTGCGGGTATTTAAGCGCTGCCCGCTGCCCTCCCCCGTTTCTGCCTCTCCCTCTTTAGGTTGACGCTCCTTCCCTGTTCTGTTTTCTTTCCCTCCTTCGCCAAACACAAGAGAGGACGTGTCCTCCCGCTCAGGCAAGCTTTTAAAAAGCCAGAGAGAGCATAAGAAGGAATCAGTAAATATAAAGGACTAGGGGATTCCCTGCTCCCAAATGTCTCAGTCTTGCATGTCTGGGCCTGGATTTCCCCTCCCTTCCCTTTCTTCTTGCAGAATCAGAGAGGGAGGGGTTGAGCCTGCAGTTAAGTTTTAACTGTGGCAGGACGATTGCGTAATTTTTTTTAAAGTTGGGCGCCGCCCACACAGCATCATGTGGTTCCCATATTAATCAGGCAAAAAAATGTGGGTTTTGCTTCTAGATGCAGAATGCATACAGATAAATAAACTGGAGGAGAAAGAAACCAGTGCGGAGGGAATGTGTGCGAAGTCAATCCTTAATGCACGACTCCTCAGATTCTCCGGAGAAAGCTGTCAGTGCAGAAAGAGCCGAAGACCCAACAGGAGATGGACTGACTTCATCTCACAGCCCTCAGTTTGCAAGACCTGAGCAAAACTGTTAATGGCAGGACATTTTGGGGAACATTAATTCATAGGGTCGCCATAGGTCGGAAGCGACTTGAGGGCACTTAACGCACACGGACAGCCTAGTCTTATCAGAGCTTGGAAGCTAAGCAGGGTTAGTGCTTGGCAAACCACCGCGAGTCCATTGTGACTTGGCGGCAGGCTTCACCTTAGTGAGGGAGGTCCCTCTCTAACCCTCTTAGGTAACTGGTTCCCACACTGAACTGCTCTTACTGTGAGAAGATTTCTCCTCGTGTTCAGTTGGAGTCCACCCAGATGAGCCAGCTTGGTGTAGTGGTTAAGAGCAGCAGACTAGAGAACTGGGGTGGATTCCCCACTCCTTCACATGCAGCCAGTTGGGTGACCTTGGGTCGGTCACAAGCTCTCCCAGAGCTGTTCTCTCACCAGCAGTCTCTCTCAGCCCCACCTACTTCACAGGGTGCTAGCTGTGGGGAGGGGAATGGAAGAGAAGGTGATTGTAAGCCACTCCGAGACTCCGGGTACTGAAGGCTGGGGTATAAAACCAACTCTTTTTCTTTCACTGAAGCATCTTCAGTCTCATCTTGCTCGCTGAAGCAGGAGAAGACGAGTCTTTGCTTACTTTTGTGAAACCGACCTCCTTCTGCTTGTCCATCTTTTTAGCAGCCTCCACAAGTTTGCCAGTTCTGGGTTGGGTGATACCCGGATATTTGGGGGGTGGAGCCTGGAGAGGGCGGGGTTTGGGGAGGGGAGGGACCTCAGTGATGATGCCATCGTGTTCACCTTCCGAAGCCGCCGTTCTCTCCCGGTGGAACTGACCTCTGTAACTTGGAAACCAGTTCTAGTTCCAGGAGATCACCAGCTACCACCAGGAGACTGGCAACCTTGCAGTCAAATTAGGGCCTTCTTTGCTGCCTGTCCCAGGTCAGACACCACCAGTCTGAGTGGGCAGTAGTGTTGCCAGGTTCTACCTCACTGGTGGCAGGGCCCCCCCGGTTCCTCTCCGGGATGTTCTGCCAGATGTGCAAAGCACGCCCAGCACGATGACATCATCACCCAGAAGTGACATCATTGCCGATGTCAGGGGGTGACTCTAGTTTTGGGGTAAAACTTTATGGCCATTTGCCTTCAAAACCATAGAGTTTGCCCAAAAACTAGAACGTCACCCCTGACATCGGCGACGTGATGATGTCATTGTGTTTGAGACTTAGCATGGCAGTGTCCCTGTTTGAGGGTGGAGTTTCCCCTGCTGGCCAGCGGTGGATCTGGGCCCCTAAAAGTGGGGGAAAACCCACTGTCATGACTCAGGTGGGGTGTCACCTGACGCTGCCACCACTCTGGTTCCAGGCTCCTTTGAGAAGGCCCAGAGCACCCTCCCAAGACCTTCTGACCTCCCTTTAGGCCGCATAACAGGCATGAGGACCAGGCAGAGTGAAACAAGGAAAAGGTTTATTTTATAGGTCAAACAACAAAGTGCAGAATAATAACAGTCTAAATATATACTGTCCCTAGCTCACTATTCCAAGTGACACTAGACTACTCACCCTTCCCTCAGGATGAGGGTTTCTTCCTGCCGCAGCCTTCCTTCTGGCTCTGCCCTCTGGAAGAACAGCTTCTGTTCTGGCACCAGCCCTTTTGTTCCCCAGCCCTCTTCCTCCCCATTGGTCAATTTTGGCTCCAAAACCTTCCAGGGCTTCTGGGAGTTGTAGGCCCAGCCTCACCTACTGCTAGCCAGGCTCCCTGGGCCTAGTAGGCCTCTGGTGGCACAGCCCAGATCATGACAGCCACTGGGACCTGGGAACCCTAGTAGGCAGCGGTGACCTTGATGAGCCAAAGGGCATAAGGCAGCTTCTGGGCCCTTTCCATCCCACATCTTCCTGTGCGGTGTTCGTCTTAGATAATACCTTCCTAGCAGCTGTCTGCCCTGTGCCTGATGGTCTTCCTTTCCGTTGCCACGTCAAATCGTTCTTATTGACTCGGACACTGTAGATAGACCACTGTGGCTCTCTCCTGTCTTGCAGAACGGGGGATTCTCAGTTTGTTTTGCTTCCCAAAGCCCTCTCCACCTTGCTTTGTAAGTTTTAAATCCGTGTTTCTGATTCGTGGCGTGGCCCCGGTTGATGTGCTGCTGCGGGTTCTCATTCAGTTTCTGTTTCGCTGGTGGTTTTATAGTTGCCCCCTGCCCCAGGAGCCCAGGGAGGGGAGGGCAGCCCGTCAGTCCCCCTGAAGTGAATGAAGCAAACCTGGCAGAGAGGTCTGGGAGCGCGGAGTGAGCCCCAGGGGAAGGTTTGGAGTGGAGCTGGTCGTCGCTGGTACTGGAGGACCCTCGCGCACCCACGCCTGCCGAGGGACTGGGTGGGACACTTTGCGTGGGGTCTGCGACAGCCACCCCCAAAACCCGGGGTGGGGGTGAGGCTGCTTTCCCGTCACCTTGAGTCACAAGGCGTTTCCCCAGTGGAGGCAGCCTGTTCATTCCACAGCAATTCCCCCCACAGATAAAGAACCCAGGGCAGAGCATGTGTGCCTGAACCAGCCCTTGCACACCAGGCTTTGTAAGTTCCTTTACACCTGGATGCAGGGCATGGCGTTCATCTCTCTGGGCTCAGTCTGTGTGTGTGTGTGTGTGTGTGCATACTCTCAGTTCTCTTCCAGCTTATGGTGCCCCTGTGAATTAACATCCTCTCATTAATAGCCCTGCTCAGGTCTGGCAAACTGAGGACTGCGGCTTCCTTGATGAAGTCCGTCCATCTCCCGTTGGATCTTCCTCTTTTCCTGCTGCCTTCAACTTTACTGTCTTTTCCAGTGACTCTTGTCTTCTCATAATGCGGCCAAAGTACAATAGCCTCAGTTTAGCTTCTAGGGAGAGTTTAGGCTTGATTTGACCCAGAACCCAATGAATTGTCTTTCTGGCAGTCCAACGAGAGCCAGGTTGGTGTAGTGCTTAAGTGTGCAGACTCTAATCTGGGAGAACCGGGTTTGGTTCCCCACTCCTCCACAGGCAGCTGCTGGATGATCTTGGGCAAGCCGTAGTTCTAACAAGAGCTGTCTTTGAAAGAGCAGTTTCTGTCAAGAGCTCTCTCAGCCCCACCTACCTCACAGGCAATGTTCCCTCTAAGCTGTGGAGTCTTGTGAGCAAAAATTCTACTTTGTGAGCTACTGGTTTAAAGTCGTGAGCGAGCGATTTGGCTGCTGCGTAAATTAGTTTGGTCTGGAGCCATCCTTCCTGAGCTAAGATGTGTGAGCGGGAGGCTAAAAAACTGCAAGCTAGCTCACACTAACTCAGTTTAGAGGGAACACTGCTCACAGGGTGTCTGTTGTGGGGAGGGGAAGAGAAAGGAGATTGTAAAACGCTCTGAGACTCCTTCGGGTAGTGAAGGGCAGGGTATAAATAAAATCTCTTCTTCTTCTTGATCTGTAGTCTGGACATGAGCTTTAATTCCAGGGGAATCCCCAGGTCCCACCCTGGAGGCTGGCATCCCTAATAAATGAACTCTATACCATGTAGCACAAAAAGGGATGATAAGAAGCGCATTTTTAAAAGTGCAGCATAGTTTCCCCTCTACTTTATTTGTTCCCTGCCTCCGAGCACCTTACCTCCTTCTTGTCTGTTGTGGGGAGGGGAAGGGAAAGGAGTTTGTAAGCCGCTCTGAGACTCCGAGTAAAGGGCGAGGTATAAATCCAATTTCTTCTTCTTAAAACTCTCCTCCGACGCCACATTTTTTAAAAATAATTTTTATTTCAAAATATCAGCATACAATAAAATCTGTAATGCAGTTACAGCAAAAAAGTCACACATGGTTTAACCCATCACTTTCTAAACAGTACCTTATTAACAAACTGACTTCAGTGTAATTCACAAAGCAATAACTTTATAACAACAGCAGTACTAAACTAACAGTTAGCAACAAAGTTCTCAGCTTTCTTAGTACACTTATACAGATAACAACTGTGGCAGCTAGTGAAACGTGTATAATGACAGGGCATTTGTCCAAGGATTCCTTGGTCTATGCATCGTAAACCTGTTTTGTTTACCTAGCAAAACCTTCCACTTGTTCATCGAGCTATGAGAATTTTTCGTTAAGACTACGCTGGGCTGACTGCTCTGAAATTTTATCATCAGTCAGGTATTCCCATAGCTTAGTACACCATTGGTCTATAGAGGGAGCAGCCTGAGTTTTCCAGCGCTTTGCGATAATGCGCTTGGCTGCGGTTAAAAGTACCGAGATCAGGGTGGAGCAGGGTCACCTCAGGTTAGCGCTTGGATGGGAGACCGCCAAAGTCCAGGGTTGCTACGCAGAGGCAGGCCATGGCAAACCACCTCTGTACGTCTCTTGCCTTGATCTAGATGGAGTGTCAGATCTCAGAAGCTGGGCAGGGTCGGCCCTGGTCAGTATTTGGATGGGAGGCCGACAAGGAAGCCCTGGGGTGCAGTGCTCCCTCTAAGCGGTGGAGTCTTGCAAGCAAAAATTCTACTTTGTGAGCCACTGGCATTGAAGTTGTGAGCGAGCCATTTAGCTACTGCATAAATTAGTTTGGTCTGGAGCCATCCTTCCTGAGCGAAGGCAAAAATGTGTGAGCTGGAGGCTAAAAAAACTGTAAGCTAGCTCACAGTAGCTCAGCTTAGAGGGAACACTGGTTGCTCTGCAGAGGCGGGCGGTGACAACCCACTGAACATCCATTGCCTTGAAAACCCCACCAGGGGGCGCCACAAGTCAACCGTGACTCAACAAAAAGAAAGTCCATCCGTGGCTACTAGCCCTGAAGCCAAATGGGGCCTCCATGTGCAGATGCAGTATATCCCATAATACCAAATTGTGGGGGGTGGGGTGGTATTTAACAGAAGGAGCTTTTGCTCTCCATGCCTTCTCCACCTGGCTGGCCGCAGCATACTGGACTACATGGATCTTCAGCCTGATCCAGCAGGACTTGTCGTATGTAACACAGCCCCTCCCCCCCCCACACAACCTTGGACTCTGTAGGAATAAGAAAAACTTAGGTGCGCATAGCAAGTGGGGAGCAGCACCCGGGGAGCAAAGAGTCCTCCTTTCTGCCACTGTGAATCATTGTGCACATAAAGCATCCCGTCCTTCCCTCCAGGCTGCCGACAGGAACTCTGCCTCCCCCTCGCTGCCGAGTGCCCAGCCGGCAGAGAGAGGAACCGGGCTTCGCTTAGCGCTGACAGGCATTC
>NW_015175396.1:312505-314025 GCF_001447785.1 Gekko japonicus | reverse complement strand
GCCATTCCTGCATCCGAGCGATTCATTAACGGCAGCGTAATCTCTGTCCCCACCGGACCCAACCAGGAAGGCGCTGAACTGTTTGCCATTCGGTCCTCCGTGGCGGCGGTCATGAATATTTGTAACCTTCTCAGTGGTGGTTGGCCTTTGGAGACTCAAAAGGCCTCGAAATGCCGGGAAAGGCTCTCCCCCGCCGCTTCCCTCCAGCACCTGCTCAGCTACCTTGAATGCATTAAGTCGTTCTTCCCAACCTCTGCTCCCCTGAAGACGTTAGCATGCGAGGCGCACAGCTTGATGTGATGCACGGGACGCTTGTGTTTACCGGGAAGGGTTCGTAATGAAGGAGAGATTTCAGATGAGGCAGCGCTGCTACATGGGTTTGTGCCTGAAGGGCCAGCATGTACAAACCTGCCCTAGACGAGCAGTGCGGTGTAGTGGTTAGAGCACCAGATTAGCCTGGAGATCCTAAGATTGTCTGGCAGCCGGAAGTTTTAGCTCTTCAGCATTATGCACCACTAGGTGACGAGCTAGACTTGTTTTTTAAGGGCAAGAGCCATTTCACTGTTGGTTTGCCATTATCCGCCTGCGTCGAAGCCTTGGCATTCCTTTGAGGTCACCCTTCCAAATACTAGCCAAGGCCGGCCCTGCTTAGCTTCTGGGGCTAGCCTGGGCTATCCAGGGGTCAGGGCGTTTTTGGGGCAACCGTGGTTTGATTCTGCAGCTGGTTTCTTCACGTTCGCTCCAAACTGGGAGGCCACCCTTTTCCTTGACCATATTAATGAAATTGGGTAGGAAAGAAGGTAGTTGTTAAGCCCTAATGTATTTTTATTTTATTTTACAACAGTTGCACATAAATAACATAGATGTGGCAGGCAACAAACAAACTAAACTGGAACGTTTGCCAGTGAAAACAGGCAGAGGGGAAGGATTTTCCTGATCATGCGCAAAAAGTAAAAGGAACAAAGCGAAAAACTGCACGTGGCTGTGGGGCACCCCCCCCCCCGTTTTGAAAGCCCACCTTCACAACCCCCTTTTTCTATGAAATATCTCCTCGCCCTGTGCCATGTTGCGTGCATTGGCCTTTTTTCCCTTCAAGGCAGGCTTTTCAGACGTATCATTTAAAAAAGCACCATGTAAAGTAAAATCTGGGAAAGGGTGGGTGGGTGGAAAGCAGCCTAAAGGAAAACTTCTTCCCCCGACAGCCCTGCTAACCTAGTTACTATTGATGGATGATAATTGGCACAGAGTAGGGCTGGGCAGCACCCAACTGCAGTGTGTGGCACTGGGGGAAACCAGCATGAGAAATATAGCCAATCAACCCCCTTGGAAGGCAGATGCGTTCTGTTGCGCTTACTCTATTAAGCTTATTCTCAGCGCCAAGCATTTTTTTCTGTTCTCCTGCGCAGTCCAAACACCACAATGTGTGGATCTCCAGGTAACTTTCCCTTGGATGCTTTTTGTTGTTGTTGTTTAATGCAAAGAATCACAGAATCACAGAGCTGGAAGGGGGCCTTACAGGC